>NC_136006.1:23896686-23917205 GCF_048128805.1 Centroberyx gerrardi | reverse complement strand
TCTATTATCATTGACGCCCTCAGCCGTTGTGCTCACCGGGAGCAAGGCCGCAGTCTTTTCTCTCCCCTACATTTGCGCTGTTCAGCGACGGCAGGGACACAAATGCATGCTGTGATAAGTTTGCAGCCTCCCCGAGGGAAAGCCAGCTGTTGCTGGCACACGGGACGTGATGTCGTCCTTGTACTTCCTCTGCAAAAGTGACTGCACTGCCGCTGGCCAGCACTGTTGTTGGAGGCCCCCTGTCTCCCCCGGAGAGGGAGCAGCGCCCTCTGCTGCCTAGAAAGATGAAAAAGCTTACAGCACCTGGTATTCCCAGGCGGTCTCCCATCCAAGTACTAACCAGGCCCGACCCTGCTTAGCTTCCGAGATCGGACGAGATCGGGCGTGTTCAGAGTGGTATGGCCGTAAGCAATTGAGGCGGCGGCAGGGAGGCCTTTTATACACGGCTTAGCCTGTGCCTACTGCAGGGCCCTTTGAAAACCGGCCACCAAATGGGCCTATTTCTCTGCCCTCTATTATCATTGACGCCCTCAGCCGTTGTGCTCACCGGGAGCAAGGCCGCAGTCTTTTCTCTCCCCTACATTTGCGCTGTTCAGCGACGGCAGGGACACAAATGCATGCTGTGATAAGTTTGCAGCCTCCCCGAGGGAAAGCCAGCTGTTGCTGGCACACGGGACGTGATGTCGTCCTTGTACTTCCTCTGCAAAAGTGACTGCACTGCCGCTGGCCAGCACTGTTGTTGGAGGCCCCCTGTCTCCCCCGGAGAGGGAGCAGCGCCCTCTGCTGCCTAGAAAGATGAAAAAGCTTACAGCACCTGGTATCCCCAGGCGGTCTCCCATCCAAGTACTAACCAGGCCCGACCCTGCTTAGCTTCCAAGATCGGACGAGATCGGGCGTGTTCAGAGTGGTATGGCCGTAAGCAATTGAGGCTGCGGCAGGGAGGCCTTTTATACACGGCTTAGCCTGTGCCTACTGCAGGGCCCTTTGAAAACCGGCCACCAAATGGGCCTATTTCTTTGCCCTCTATTATCATTGACGCCCTCAGCCGTTGTGCTCACCGGGAGCAAGGCCGCAGTCTTTTCTCTCCCCTACATTTGCGCTGTTCAGCGACGGCAGGGACACAAATGCATGCTGTGATAAGTTTGCAGCCTCCCCGAGGGAAAGCCAGCTGTTGCTGGCACACGGGACGTGATGTCGTCCTTGTACTTCCTCTGCAAAAGTGACTGCACTGCCGCTGGCCAGCACTGTTGTTGGAGGCCCCCTGTCTCCCCCGGAGAGGGAGCAGCGCCCTCTGCTGCCTAGAAAGATGAAAAAGCTTACAGCACCTGGTATTCCCAGGCGGTCTCCCATCCAAGTACTAACCAGGCCCGACCCTGCTTAGCTTCCGAGATCGGACGAGATCGGGCGTGTTCAGAGTGGTATGGCCGTAAGCAATTGAGGCGGCGGCGGCAGGGAGGCCTTTTATACACGGCTTAGCCTGTGCCTACTGCAGGGCCCTTTGAAAACCGGCCACCAAATGGGCCTATTTCTCTGCCCTCTATTATCATTGACGCCCTCAGCCGTTGTGCTCACCGGGAGCAAGGCCGCAGTCTTTTCTCTCCCCTACATTTGCGCTGTTCAGCGACGGCAGGGACACAAATGCATGCTGTGATAAGTTTGCAGCCTCCCCGAGGGAAAGCCAGCTGTTGCTGGCACACGGGACGTGATGTCGTCCTTGTACTTCCTCTGCAAAAGTGACTGCACTGCCGCTGGCCAGCACTGTTGTTGGAGGCCCCCTGTCTCCCCCGGAGAGGGAGCAGCGCCCTCTGCTGCCTAGAAAGATGAAAAAGCTTACAGCACCTGGTATCCCCAGGCGGTCTCCCATCCAAGTACTAACCAGGCCCGACCCTGCTTAGCTTCCGAGATCGGACGAGATCGGGCGTGTTCAGAGTGGTATGGCCGTAAGCAATTGAGGCGCCGGCAGGGAGGCCTTTTATACACGGCTTAGCCTGTGCCTACTGCAGGGCCCTTTGAAAACCGGCCACCAAATGGGCCTATTTCTCTGCCCTCTATTATCATTGACGCCCTCAGCCGTTGTGCTCACCGGGAGCAAGGCCGCAGTCTTTTCTCTCCCCTACATTTGCGCTGTTCAGCGACGGCAGGGACACAAATGCATGCTGTGATAAGTTTGCAGCCTCCCCGAGGGAAAGCCAGCTGTTGCTGGCACACGGGACGTGATGTCGTCCTTGTACTTCCTCTGCAAAAGTGACTGCACTGCCGCTGGCCAGCACTGTTGTTCGAGGCCCCCTGTCTCCCCCGGAGAGGGAGCAGCGCCCTCTGCTGCCTAGAAAGATGAAAAAGCTTACAGCACCTGGTATTCCCAGGCGGTCTCCCATCCAAGTACTAACCAGGCCCGACCCTGCTTAGCTTCCGAGATCGGACGAGATCGGGCGTGTTCAGAGTGGTATGGCCGTAAGCAATTGAGGCGGCGGCAGGGAGGCCTTTTATACACGGCTTAGCCTGTGCCTACTGCAGGGCCCTTTGAAAACCGGCCACCAAATGGGCCTATTTCTCTGCCCTCTATTATCATTGACGCCCTCAGCCGTTGTGCTCACTGGGAGCAAGGCCGCAGTCTTTTCTCTCCCCTACATTTGCGCTGTTCAGCGACGGCAGGGACACAAATGCATGCTGTGATAAGTTTGCAGCCTCCCCGAGGGAAAGCCAGCTGTTGCTGGCACACGGGACGTGATGTCGTCCTTGTACTTCCTCTGCAAAAGTGACTGCACTGCCGCTGGCCAGCACTGTTGTTGGAGGCCCCCTGTCTCCCCCGGAGAGGGAGCAGCGCCCTCTGCTGCCTAGAAAGATGAAAAAGCTTACAGCACCTGGTATTCCCAGGCGGTCTCCCATCCAAGTACTAACCAGGCCCGACCCTGCTTAGCTTCCGAGATCGGACGAGATCGGGCGTGTTCAGAGTGGTATGGCCGTAAGCAATTGAGGCGGCGGCAGGGAGGCCTTTTATACACGGCTTAGCCTGTGCCTACTGCAGGGCCCTTTGAAAACCGGCCACCAAATGGGCCTATTTCTCTGCCCTCTATTATCATTGACGCCCTCAGCCGTTGTGCTCACCGGGAGCAAGGCCGCAGTCTTTTCTCTCCCCTACATTTGCGCTGTTCAGCGACGGCAGGGACACAAATGCATGCTGTGATAAGTTTGCAGCCTCCCCGAGGGAAAGCCAGCTGTTGCTGGCACACGGGACGTGATGTCGTCCTTGTACTTCCTCTGCAAAAGTGACTGCACTGCCGCTGGCCAGCACTGTTGTTGGAGGCCCCCTGTCTCCCCCGGAGAGGGAGCAGCGCCCTCTGCTGCCTAGAAAGATGAAAAAGCGTACAGCACCTGGTATTCCCAGGCGGTCTCCCATCCAAGTACTAACCAGGCCCGACCCTGCTTAGCTTCCGAGATCGGACGAGATCGGGCGTGTTCAGAGTGGAATGGCCGTAAGCAATTGAGGCGGCGGCAGGGAGGCCTTTTATACACGGCTTAGCCTGTGCCTACTGCAGGGCCCTTTGAAAACCGGCCACCAAATGGGCCTATTTCTCTGCCCTCTATTATCATTGACGCCCTCAGCCGTTGTGCTCACCGGGAGCAAGGCCGCAGTCTTTTCTCTCCCCTACATTTGCGCTGTTCAGCGACGGCAGGGACACAAATGCATGCTGTGATAAGTTTGCAGCCTCCCCGAGGGAAAGCCAGCTGTTGCTGGCACACGGGACGTGATGTCGTCCTTGTACTTCCTCTGCAAAAGTGACTGCACTGCCGCTGGCCAGCACTGTTGTTGGAGGCCCCCTGTCTCCCCCGGAGAGGGAGCAGCGCCCTCTGCTGCCTAGAAAGATGAAAAAGCTTACAGCACCTGGTATTCCCAGGCGGTCTCCCATCCAAGTACTAACCAGGCCCGACCCTGCTTAGCTTCCGAGATCTGACGAGATCGGGCGTGTTCAGAGTGGTATGGCCGTAAGCAATTGAGGCGGCGGCAGGGAGGCCTTTTATACACGGCTTAGCCTGTGCCTACTGCAGGGCCCTTTGAAAACCGGCCACCAAATGGGCCTATTTCTCTGCCCTCTATTATCATTGACGCCCTCAGCCGTTGTGCTCACCGGGAGCAAGGCCGCAGTCTTTTCTCTCCCCTACATTTGCGCTGTTCAGCGACGGCAGGGACACAAATGCATGCTGTGATAAGTTTGCAGCCTCCCCGAGGGAAAGCCAGCTGTTGCTGGCACACGGGACGTGATGTCGTCCTTGTACTTCCTCTGCAAAAGTGACTGCACTGCCGCTGGCCAGCACTGTTGTTCGAGGCCCCCTGTCTCCCCCGGAGAGGGAGCAGCGCCCTCTGCTGCCTAGAAAGATGAAAAAGCTTACAGCACCTGGTATTCCCAGGCGGTCTCCCATCCAAGTACTAACCAGGCCCGACCCTGCTTAGCTTCCGAGATCGGACGAGATCGGGCGTGTTCAGAGTGGTATGGCCGTAAGCAATTGAGGCGGCGGCAGGGAGGCCTTTTATACACGGCTTAGCCTGTGCCTACTGCAGGGCCCTTTGAAAACCGGCCACCAAATGGGCCTATTTCTCTGCCCTCTATTATCATTGACGCCCTCAGCCGTTGTGCTCACCGGGAGCAAGGCCGCAGTCTTTTCTCTCCCCTACATTTGCGCTGTTCAGCGACGGCAGGGACACAAATGCATGCTGTGATAAGTTTGCAGCCTCCCCGAGGGAAAGCCAGCTGTTGCTGGCACACGGGACGTGATGTCGTCCTTGTACTTCCTCTGCAAAAGTGACTGCACTGCCGCTGGCCAGCACTGTTGTTGGAGGCCCCCTGTCTCCCCCGGAGAGGGAGCAGCGCCCTCTGCTGCCTAGAAAGATGAAAAAGCTTACAGCACCTGGTATTCCCAGGCGGTCTCCCATCCAAGTACTAACCAGGCCCGACCCTGCTTAGCTTCCGAGATCGGACGAGATCGGGCGTGTTCAGAGTGGTATGGCCGTAAGCAATTGAGGCGGCGGCAGGGAGGCCTTTTATACACGGCTTAGCCTGTGCCTACTGCAGGGCCCTTTGAAAACCGGCCACCAAATGGGCCTATTTCTCTGCCCTCTATTATCATTGACGCCCTCAGCCGTTGTGCTCACCGGGAGCAAGGCCGCAGTCTTTTCTCTCCCCTACATTTGCGCTGTTCAGCGACGGCAGGGACACAAATGCATGCTGTGATAAGTTTGCAGCCTCCCCGAGGGAAAGCCAGCTGTTGCTGGCACACGGGACGTGATGTCGTCCTTGTACTTCCTCTGCAAAAGTGACTGCACTGCCGCTGGCCAGCACTGTTGTTGGAGGCCCCCTGTCTCCCCCGGAGAGGGAGCAGCGCCCTCTGCTGCCTAGAAAGATGAAAAAGCTTACAGCACCTGGTATTCCCAGGCGGTCTCCCATCCAAGTACTAACCAGGCCCGACCCTGCTTAGCTTCCGAGATCGGACGAGATCGGGCGTGTTCAGAGTGGTATGGCCGTAAGCAATTGAGGCGGCGGCAGGGAGGCCTTTTATACACGGCTTAGCCTGTGCCTACTGCAGGGCCCTTTGAAAACCGGCCACCAAATGGGCCTATTTCTCTGCCCTCTATTATCATTGACGCCCTCAGCCGTTGTGCTCACTGGGAGCAAGGCCGCAGTCTTTTCTCTCCCCTACATTTGCGCTGTTCAGCGACGGCAGGGACACAAATGCATGCTGTGATAAGTTTGCAGCCTCCCCGAGGGAAAGCCAGCTGTTGCTGGCACACGGGACGTGATGTCGTCCTTGTACTTCCTCTGCAAAAGTGACTGCACTGCCGCTGGCCAGCACTGTTGTTGGAGGCCCCCTGTCTCCCCCGGAGAGGGAGCAGCGCCCTCTGCTGCCTAGAAAGATGAAAAAGCTTACAGCACCTGGTATTCCCAGGCGGTCTCCCATCCAAGTACTAACCAGGCCCGACCCTGCTTAGCTTCCGAGATCGGACGAGATCGGGCGTGTTCAGAGTGGTATGGCCGTAAGCAATTGAGGCGGCGGCAGGGAGGCCTTTTATACACGGCTTAGCCTGTGCCTACTGCAGGGCCCTTTGAAAACCGGCCACCAAATGGGCCTATTTCTCTGCCCTCTATTATCATTGACGCCCTCAGCCGTTGTGCTCACCGGGAGCAAGGCCGCAGTCTTTTCTCTCCCCTACATTTGCGCTGTTCAGCGACGGCAGGGACACAAATGCATGCTGTGATAAGTTTGCAGCCTCCCCGAGGGAAAGCCAGCTGTTGCTGGCACACGGGACGTGATGTCGTCCTTGTACTTCCTCTGCAAAAGTGACTGCACTGCCGCTGGCCAGCACTGTTGTTGGAGGCCCCCTGTCTCCCCCGGAGAGGGAGCAGCGCCCTCTGCTGCCTAGAAAGATGAAAAAGCTTACAGCACCTGGTATTCCCAGGCGGTCTCCCATCCAAGTACTAACCAGGCCCGACCCTGCTTAGCTTCCGAGATCGGACGAGATCGGGCGTGTTCAGAGTGGTATGGCCGTAAGCAATTGAGGCAGCGGCAGGGAGGCCTTTTATACACGGCTTAGCCTGTGCCTACTGCAGGGCCCTTTGAAAACCGGCCACCAAATGGGCCTATTTCTCTGCCCTCTATTATCATTGACGCCCTCAGCCGTTGTGCTCACCGGGAGCAAGGCCGCAGTCTTTTCTCTCCCCTACATTTGCGCTGTTCAGCGACGGCAGGGACACAAATGCATGCTGTGATAAGTTTGCAGCCTCCCCGAGGGAAAGCCAGCTGTTGCTGGCACACGGGACGTGATGTCGTCCTTGTACTTCCTCTGCAAAAGTGACTGCACTGCCGCTGGCCAGCACTGTTGTTGGAGGCCCCCTGTCTCCCCCGGAGAGGGAGCAGCGCCCTCTGCTGCCTAGAAAGATGAAAAAGCTTACAGCACCTGGTATTCCCAGGCGGTCTCCCATCCAAGTACTAACCAGGCCCGACCCTGCTTAGCTTCCGAGATCGGACGAGATCGGGCGTGTTCAGAGTGGTATGGCCGTAAGCAATTGAGGCGGCGGCAGGGAGGCCTTTTATACACGGCTTAGCCTGTGCCTACTGCAGGGCCCTTTGAAAACCGGCCACCAAATGGGCCTATTTCTCTGCCCTCTATTATCATTGACGCCCTCAGCCGTTGTGCTCACCGGGAGCAAGGCCGCAGTCTTTTCTCTCCCCTACATTTGCGCTGTTCAGCGACGGCAGGGACACAAATGCATGCTGTGATAAGTTTGCAGCCTCCCCGAGGGAAAGCCAGCTGTTGCTGGCACACGGGACGTGATGTCGTCCTTGTACTTCCTCTGCAAAAGTGACTGCACTGCCGCTGGCCAGCACTGTTGTTGGAGGCCCCCTGTCTCCCCCGGAGAGGGAGCAGCGCCCTCTGCTGCCTAGAAAGATGAAAAAGCGTACAGCACCTGGTATTCCCAGGCGGTCTCCCATCCAAGTACTAACCAGGCCCGACCCTGCTTAGCTTCCGAGATCGGACGAGATCGGGCGTGTTCAGAGTGGAATGGCCGTAAGCAATTGAGGCAGCGGCAGGGAGGCCTTTTATACACGGCTTAGCCTGTGCCTACTGCAGGGCCCTTTGAAAACCGGCCACCAAATGGGCCTATTTCTCTGCCCTCTATTATCATTGACGCCCTCAGCCGTTGTGCTCACCGGGAGCAAGGCCGCAGTCTTTTCTCTCCCCTACATTTGCGCTGTTCAGCGACGGCAGGGACACAAATGCATGCTGTGATAAGTTTGCAGCCTCCCCGAGGGAAAGCCAGCTGTTGCTGGCACACGGGACGTGATGTCGTCCTTGTACTTCCTCTGCAAAAGTGACTGCACTGCCGCTGGCCAGCACTGTTGTTGGAGGCCCCCTGTCTCCCCCGGAGAGGGAGCAGCGCCCTCTGCTGCCTAGAAAGATGAAAAACCTTACAGCACCTGGTATTCCCAGGCGGTCTCCCATCCAAGTACTAACCAGGCCCGACCCTGCTTAGCTTCCGAGATCGGACGAGATCGGGCGTGTTCAGAGTGGTATGGCCGTAAGCAATTGAGGCGGCGGCATGGAGGCCTTTTATATACGGCTTAGCCTGTGCCTACTGCAGGGCCTTTTGAAAACCGGCCACCAAATGGGCCTATTTCTCTGCCCTCTATTATCATTGACGCCCTCAGCCGTTGTGCTCACCGGGAGCAAGGCCGCAGTCTTTTCTCTCCCCTACATTTGCGCTGTTCAGCGACGGCAGGGACACAAATGCATGCTGTGATAAGTTTGCAGCCTCCCCGAGGGAAAGCCAGCTGTTGCTGGCACACGGGACGTGATGTCGTCCTTGTACTTCCTCTGCAAAAGTGACTGCACTGCCGCTGGCCAGCACTGTTGTTGGAGGCCCCCTGTCTCCCCCGGAGAGGGAGCAGCGCCCTCTGCTGCCTAGAAAGATGAAAAAGCTTACAGCACCTGGTATTCCCAGGCGGTCTCCCATCCAAGTACTAACCAGGCCCGACCCTGCTTAGCTTCCGAGATCGGACGAGATCGGGCGTGTTCAGAGTGGTATGGCCGTAAGCAATTGAGGCGGCGGCAGGGAGGCCTTTTATACACGGCTTAGCCTGTGCCTACTGCAGGGCCCTTTGAAAACCGGCCACCAAATGGGCCTATTTCTCTGCCCTCTATTATCATTGACGCCCTCAGCCGTTGTGCTCACCGGGAGCAAGGCCGCAGTCTTTTCTCTCCCCTACATTTGCGCTGTTCAGCGACGGCAGGGACACAAATGCATGCTGTGCTAAGTTTGCAGCCTCCCCGAGGGAAAGCCAGCTGTTGCTGGCACACGGGACGTGATGTCGTCCTTGTACTTCCTCTGCAAAAGTGACTGCACTGCCGCTGGCCAGCACTGTTGTTGGAGGCCCCCTGTCTCCCCCGGAGAGGGAGCAGCGCCCTCTGCTGCCTAGAAAGATGAAAAAGCTTACAGCACCTGGTATTCCCAGGCGGTCTCCCATCCAAGTACTAACCAGGCCCGACCCTGCTTAGCTTCCGAGATCGGACGAGATCGGGCGTGTTCAGAGTGGTATGGCCGTAAGCAATTGAGGCGGCGGCAGGGAGGCCTTTTATACACGGCTTAGCCTGTGCCTACTGCAGGGCCCTTTGAAAACCGGCCACCAAATGGGCCTATTTCTCTGCCCTCTATTATCATTGACGCCCTCAGCCGTTGTGCTCACCGGGAGCAAGGCCGCAGTCTTTTCTCTCCCCTACATTTGCGCTGTTCAGCGACGGCAGGGACACAAATGCATGCTGTGATAAGTTTGCAGCCTCCCCGAGGGAAAGCCAGCTGTTGCTGGCACACGGGACGTGATGTCGTCCTTGTACTTCCTCTGCAAAAGTGACTGCACTGCCGCTGGCCAGCACTGTTGTTGGAGGCCCCCTGTCTCCCCCGGAGAGGGAGCAGCGCCCTCTGCTGCCTAGAAAGATGAAAAAGCTTACAGCACCTGGTATTCCCAGGCGGTCTCCCATCCAAGTACTAACCAGGCCCGACCCTGCTTAGCTTCCGAGATCGGACGAGATCGGGCGTGTTCAGAGTGGTATGGCCGTAAGCAATTGAGGCGGCGGCAGGGAGGCCTTTTATACACGGCTTAGCCTGTGCCTACTGCAGGGCCCTTTGAAAACCGGCCACCAAATGGGCCTATTTCTCTGCCCTCTATTATCATTGACGCCCTCAGCCGTTGTGCTCACCGGGAGCAAGGCCGCAGTCTTTTCTCTCCCCTACATTTGCGCTGTTCAGCGACGGCAGGGACACAAATGCATGCTGTGATAAGTTTGCAGCCTCCCCGAGGGAAAGCCAGCTGTTGCTGGCACACGGGACGTGATGTCGTCCTTGTACTTCCTCTGCAAAAGTGACTGCACTGCCGCTAGCCAGCACTGTTGTTGGAGGCCCCCTGTCTCCCCCGGAGAGGGAGCAGCGCCCTCTGCTGCCTAGAAAGATGAAAAAGCTTACAGCACCTGGTATTCCCAGGCGGTCTCCCATCCAAGTACTAACCAGGCCCGACCCTGCTTAGCTTCCGAGATCGGACGAGATCGGGCGTGTTCACAGTGGTATGGCCGTAAGCAATTGAGGCGGCGGCAGGGAGGCCTTTTATACACGGCTTAGCCTGTGCCTACTGCAGGGCCCTTTGAAAACCGGCCACCAAATGGGCCTATTTCTCTGCCCTCTATTATCATTGACGCCCTCAGCCGTTGTGCTCACCGGGAGCAAGGCCGCAGTCTTTTCTCTCCCCTACATTTGCGCTGTTCAGCGACGGCAGGGACACAAATGCATGCTGTGATAAGTTTGCAGCCTCCCCGAGGGAAAGCCAGCTGTTGCTGGCACACGGGACGTGATGTCGTCCTTGTACTTCCTCTGCAAAAGTGACTGCACTGCCGCTGGCCAGCACTGTTGTTGGAGGCCCCCTGTCTCCCCCGGAGAGGGAGCAGCGCCCTCTGCTGCCTAGAAAGATGAAAAAGCTTACAGCACCTGGCATTCCCAGGCGGTCTCCCATCCAAGTACTAACCAGGCCCGACCCTGCTTAGCTTCCGAGATCGGACGAGATCGGGCGTGTTCAGAGTGGTATGGCCGTAAGCAATTGAGGCGGCGGCAGGGAGGCCTTTTATACACGGCTTAGCCTGTGCCTTCTGCAGGGCCCTTTGAAAACCGGCCACCAAATGGGCCTATTTCTCTGCCCTCTATTATCATTGACGCCCTCAGCCGTTGTGCTCACCGGGAGCAAGGCCGCAGTCTTTTCTCTCCCCTACATTTGCGCTGTTCAGCGACGGCAGGGACACAAATGCATGCTGTGATAAGTTTGCAGCCTCCCCGAGGGAAAGCCAGCTGTTGCTGGCACACGGGACGTGATGTCGTCCTTGTACTTCCTCTGCAAAAGTGACTGCACTGCCGCTGGCCAGCACTGTTGTTGGAGGCCCCCTGTCTCCCCCGGAGAGGGAGCAGCGCCCTCTGCTGCCTAGAAAGATGAAAAAGCTTACAGCACCTGGTATTCCCAGGCGGTCTCCCATCCAAGTACTAACCAGGCCCGACCCTGCTTAGCTTCCGAGATCGGACGAGATCGGGCGTGTTCAGAGTGGTATGGCCGTAAGCAATTGAGGCGGCGGCAGGGAGGCCTTTTATACACGGCTTAGCCTGTGCCTACTGCAGGGCCCTTTGAAAACCGGCCACCAAATGGGCCTATTTCTCTGCCCTCTATTATCATTGACGCCCTCAGCCGTTGTGCTCACCGGGAGCAAGGCCGCAGTCTTTTCTCTCCCCTACATTTGCGCTGTTCAGCGACGGCAGGGACACAAATGCATGCTGTGATAAGTTTGCAGCCTCCCCGAGGGAAAGCCAGCTGTTGCTGGCACACGGGACGTGATGTCGTCCTTGTACTTCCTCTGCAAAAGTGACTGCACTGCCGCTGGCCAGCACTGTTGTTGGAGGCCCCCTGTCTCCCCCGGAGAGGGAGCAGCGCCCTCTGCTGCCTAGAAAGATGAAAAAGCTTACAGCACCTGGTATTCCCAGGCGGTCTCCCATCCAAGTACTAACCAGGCCCGACCCTGCTTAGCTTCCGAGATCGGACGAGATCGGGCGTGTTCAGAGTGGTATGGCCGTAAGCAATTGAGGCGGCGGCAGGGAGGCCTTTTATACACGGCTTAGCCTGTGCCTACTGCAGGGCCCTTTGAAAACCGGCCACCAAATGGGCCTATTTCTCTGCCCTCTATTATCATTGACGCCCTCAGCCGTTGTGCTCACCGGGAGCAAGGCCGCAGTCTTTTCTCTCCCCTACATTTGCGCTGTTCAGCGACGGCAGGGACACAAATGCATGCTGTGATAAGTTTGCAGCCTCCCCGAGGGAAAGCCAGCTGTTGCTGGCACACGGGACGTGATGTCGTCCTTGTACTTCCTCTGCAAAAGTGACTGCACTGCCGCTAGCCAGCACTGTTGTTGGAGGCCCCCTGTCTCCCCCGGAGAGGGAGCAGCGCCCTCTGCTGCCTAGAAAGATGAAAAAGCTTACAGCACCTGGTATTCCCAGGCGGTCTCCCATCCAAGTACTAACCAGGCCCGACCCTGCTTAGCTTCCGAGATCGGACGAGATCGGGCGTGTTCACAGTGGTATGGCCGTAAGCAATTGAGGCGGCGGCAGGGAGGCCTTTTATACACGGCTTAGCCTGTGCCTTCTGCAGAGCCCTTTGAAAACCGGCCACCAAATGGGCCTATTTCTCTGCCCTCTATTATCATTGACGCCCTCAGCCGTTGTGCTCACCGGGAGCAAGGCCGCAGTCTTTTCTCTCCCCTACATTTGCGCTGTTCAGCGACGGCAGGGACACAAATGCATGCTGTGATAAGTTTGCAGCCTCCCCGAGGGAAAGCCAGCTGTTGCTGGCACACGGGACGTGATGTCGTCCTTGTACTTCCTCTGCAAAAGTGACTGCACTGCCGCTGGCCAGCACTGTTGTTGGAGGCCCCCTGTCTCCCCCGGAGAGGGAGCAGCGCCCTCTGCTGCCTAGAAAGATGAAAAAGCTTACAGCACCTGGTATTCCCAGGCGGTCTCCCATCCAAGTACTAACCAGGCCCGACCCTGCTTAGCTTCCGAGATCGGACGAGATCGGGCGTGTTCAGAGTGGTATGGCCGTAAGCAATTGAGGCGGCGGCAGGGAGGCCTTTTATACACGGCTTAGCCTGTGCCTACTGCAGGGCCCTTTGAAAACCGGCCACCAAATGGGCCTATTTCTCTGCCCTCTATTATCATTGACGCCCTCAGCCGTTGTGCTCACCGGGAGCAAGGCCGCAGTCTTTTCTCTCCCCTACATTTGCGCTGTTCAGCGACGGCAGGGACACAAATGCATGCTGTGATAAGTTTGCAGCCTCCCCGAGGGAAAGCCAGCTGTTGCTGGCACACGGGACGTGATGTCGTCCTTGTACTTCCTCTGCAAAAGTGACTGCACTGCCGCTGGCCAGCACTGTTGTTGGAGGCCCCCTGTCTCCCCCGGAGAGGGAGCAGCGCCCTCTGCTGCCTAGAAAGATGAAAAAGCTTACAGCACCTGGTATTCCCAGGCGGTCTCCCATCCAAGTACTAACCAGGCCCGACCCTGCTTAGCTTCCGAGATCGGACGAGATCGGGCGTGTTCAGAGTGGTATGGCCGTAAGCAATTGAGGCGGCGGCAGGGAGGCCTTTTATACACGGCTTAGCCTGTGCCTACTGCAGGGCCCTTTGAAAACCGGCCACCAAATGGGCCTATTTCTCTGCCCTCTATTATCATTGACGCCCTCAGCCGTTGTGCTCACCGGGAGCAAGGCCGCAGTCTTTTCTCTCCCCTACATTTGCGCTGTTCAGCGACGGCAGGGACACAAATGCATGCTGTGATAAGTTTGCAGCCTCCCCGAGGGAAAGCCAGCTGTTGCTGGCACACGGGACGTGATGTCGTCCTTGTACTTCCTCTGCAAAAGTGACTGCACTGCCGCTGGCCAGCACTGTTGTTGGAGGCCCCCTGTCTCCCCCGGAGAGGGAGCAGCGCCCTCTGCTGCCTAGAAAGATGAAAAAGCTTACAGCACCTGGTATTCCCAGGCGGTCTCCCATCCAAGTACTAACCAGGCCCGACCCTGCTTAGCTTCCGAGATCGGACGAGATCGGACGAGATCGGGCGTGTTCAGAGTGGTATGGCCGTAAGCAATTGAGGCGGCGGCAGGGAGGCCTTTTATACACGGCTTAGCCTGTGCCTACTGCAGGGCCCTTTGAAAACCGGCCACCAAATGGGCCTATTTCTCTGCCCTCTATTATCATTGACGCCCTCAGCCGTTGTGCTCACCGGGAGCAAGGCCGCAGTCTTTTCTCTCCCCTACATTTGCGCTGTTCAGCGACGGCAGGGACACAAATGCATGCTGTGATAAGTTTGCAGCCTCCCCGAGGGAAAGCCAGCTGTTGCTGGCACACGGGACGTGATGTCGTCCTTGTACTTCCTCTGCAAAAGTGACTGCACTGCCGCTGGCCAGCACTGTTGTTGGAGGCCCCCTGTCTCCCCCGGAGAGGGAGCAGCGCCCTCTGCTGCCTAGAAAGATGAAAAAGCTTACAGCACCTGGCATTCCCAGGCGGTCTCCCATCCAAGTACTAACCAGGCCCGACCCTGCTTAGCTTCCGAGATCGGACGAGATCGGGCGTGTTCAGAGTGGTATGGCCGTAAACAATTGAGGCGGCGGCAGGGAGGCCTTTTATACACGGCTTAGCCTGTGCCTACTGCAGGGCCCTTTGAAAACCGGCCACCAAATGGGCCTATTTCTCTGCCCTCTATTATCATTGACGCCATCAGCCGTTGTGCTCACCGGGAGCAAGGCCGCAGTCTTTTCTCTCCCCTACATTTGCGCTGTTCAGCGACGGCAGGGACACAAATGCATGCTGTGATAAGTTTGCAGCCTCCCCGAGGGAAAGCCAGCTGTTGCTGGCACACGGGACGTGATGTCGTCCTTGTACTTCCTCTGCAAAAGTGACTGCACTGCCGCTGGCCAGCACTGTTGTTGGAGGCCCCCTGTCTCCCCCGGAGAGGGAGCAGCGCCCTCTGCTGCCTAGAAAGATGAAAAAGCTTACAGCACCTGGTATTCCCAGGCGGTCTCCCATCCAAGTACTAACCAGGCCCGACCCTGCTTAGCTTCCGAGATCGGACGAGATCGGGCGTGTTCAGAGTGGTATGGCCGTAAGCAATTGAGGCGGCGGCAGGGAGGCCTTTTATACACGGCTTAGCCTGTGCCTACTGCAGGGCCCTTTGAAAACCGGCCACCAAATGGGCCTATTTCTCTGCCCTCTATTATCATTGACGCCCTCAGCCGTTGTGCTCACCGGGAGCAAGGCCGCAGTCTTTTCTCTCCCCTACATTTGCGCTGTTCAGCGACGGCAGGGACACAAATGCATGCTGTGATAAGTTTGCAGCCTCCCCGAGGGAAAGCCAGCTGTTGCTGGCACACGGGACGTGATGTCGTCCTTGTACTTCCTCTGCAAAAGTGACTGCACTGCCGCTGGCCAGCACTGTTGTTGGAGGCCCCCTGTCTCCCCCGGAGAGGGAGCAGCGCCCTCTGCTGCCTAGAAAGATGAAAAAGCTTACAGCACCTGGTATTCCCAGGCGGTCTCCCATCCAAGTACTAACCAGGCCCGACCCTGCTTAGCTTCCGAGATCGGACGAGATCGGACGAGATCGGGCGTGTTCAGAGTGGTATGGCCGTAAGCAATTGAGGCGGCGGCAGGGAGGCCTTTTATACACGGCTTAGCCTGTGCCTACTGCAGGGCCCTTTGAAAACCGGCCACCAAATGGGCCTATTTCTCTGCCCTCTATTATCATTGACGCCCTCAGCCGTTGTGCTCACCGGGAGCAAGGCCGCAGTCTTTTCTCTCCCCTACATTTGCGCTGTTCAGCGACGGCAGGGACACAAATGCATGCTGTGATAAGTTTGCAGCCTCCCCGAGGGAAAGCCAGCTGTTGCTGGCACACGGGACGTGATGTCGTCCTTGTACTTCCTCTGCAAAAGTGACTGCACTGCCGCTGGCCAGCACTGTTGTTGGAGGCCCCCTGTCTCCCCCGGAGAGGGAGCAGCGCCCTCTGCTGCCTAGAAAGATGAAAAAGCTTACAGCACCTGGTATTCCCAGGCGGTCTCCCATCCAAGTACTAACCAGGCCCGACCCTGCTTAGCTTCCGAGATCGGACGAGATCGGGCGTGTTCAGAGTGGTATGGCCGTAAGCAATTGAGGCGGCGGCAGGGAGGCCTTTTATACACGGCTTAGCCTGTGCCTACTGCAGGGCCCTTTGAAAACCGGCCACCAAATGGGCCTATTTCTCTGCCCTCTATTATCATTGACGCCCTCAGCCGTTGTGCTCACCGGGAGCAAGGCCGCAGTCTTTTCTCTCCCCTACATTTGCGCTGTTCAGCGACGGCAGGGACACAAATGCATGCTGTGATAAGTTTGCAGCCTCCCCGAGGGAAAGCCAGCTGTTGCTGGCACACGGGACGTGATGTCGTCCTTGTACTTCCTCTGCAAAAGTGACTGCACTGCCGCTGGCCAGCACTGTTGTTGGAGGCCCCCTGTCTCCCCCGGAGAGGGAGCAGCGCCCTCTGCTGCCTAGAAAGATGAAAAAGCTTACAGCACCTGGTATTCCCAGGCGGTCTCCCATCCAAGTACTAACCAGGCCCGACCCTGCTTAGCTTCCGAGATCGGACGAGATCGGACGAGATCGGGCGTGTTCAGAGTGGTATGGCCGTAAGCAATTGAGGCGGCGGCAGGGAGGCCTTTTATACACGGCTTAGCCTGTGCCTACTGCAGGGCCCTTTGAAAACCGGCCACCAAATGGGCCTATTTCTCTGCCCTCTATTATCATTGACGCCCTCAGCCGTTGTGCTCACCGGGAGCAAGGCCGCAGTCTTTTCTCTCCCCTACATTTGCGCTGTTCAGCGACGGCAGGGACACAAATGCATGCTGTGATAAGTTTGCAGCCTCCCCGAGGGAAAGCCAGCTGTTGCTGGCACACGGGACGTGATGTCGTCCTTGTACTTCCTCTGCAAAAGTGACTGCACTGCCGCTGGCCAGCACTGTTGTTGGAGGCCCCCTGTCTCCCCCGGAGAGGGAGCAGCGCCCTCTGCTGCCTAGAAAGATGAAAAAGCTTACAGCACCTGGCATTCCCAGGCGGTCTCCCATCCAAGTACTAACCAGGCCCGACCCTGCTTAGCTTCCGAGATCGGACGAGATCGGGCGTGTTCAGAGTGGTATGGCCGTAAGCAATTGAGGCGGCGGCAGGGAGGCCTTTTATACACGGCTTAGCCTGTGCCTACTGCAGGGCCCTTTGAAAACCGGCCACCAAATGGGCCTATTTCTCTGCCCTCTATTATCATTGACGCCCTCAGCCGTTGTGCTCACCGGGAGCAAGGCCGCAGTCTTTTCTCTCCCCTACATTTGCGCTGTTCAGCGACGGCAGGGACACAAATGCATGCTGTGATAAGTTTGCAGCCTCCCCGAGGGAAAGCCAGCTGTTGCTGGCACACGGGACGTGATGTCGTCCTTGTACTTCCTCTGCAAAAGTGACTGCACTGCCGCTGGCCAGCACTGTTGTTGGAGGCCCCCTGTCTCCCCCGGAGAGGGAGCAGCGCCCTCTGCTGCCTAGAAAGATGAAAAAGCTTACAGCACCTGGTATTCCCAGGCGGTCTCCCATCCAAGTACTAACCAGGCCCGACCCTGCTTAGCTTCCGAGATCGGACGAGATCGGGCGTGTTCAGAGTGGTATGGCCGTAAGCAATTGAGGCGGCGGCAGGGAGGCCTTTTATACACGGCTTAGCCTGTGCCTACTGCAGGGCCCTTTGAAAACCGGCCACCAAATGGGCCTATTTCTCTGCCCTCTATTATCATTGACGCCCTCAGCCGTTGTGCTCACCGGGAGCAAGGCCGCAGTCTTTTCTCTCCCCTACATTTGCGCTGTTCAGCGACGGCAGGGACACAAATGCATGCTGTGATAAGTTTGCAGCCTCCCCGAGGGAAAGCCAGCTGTTGCTGGCACACGGGACGTGATGTCGTCCTTGTACTTCCTCTGCAAAAGTGACTGCACTGCCGCTGGCCAGCACTGTTGTTGGAGGCCCCCTGTCTCCCCCGGAGAGGGAGCAGCGCCCTCTGCTGCCTAGAAAGATGAAAAAGCTTACAGCACCTGGTATTCCCAGGCGGTCTCCCATCCAAGTACTAACCAGGCCCGACCCTGCTTAGCTTCCGAGATCGGACGAGATCGGACGAGATCGGGCGTGTTCAGAGTGGTATGGCCGTAAGCAATTGAGGCGGCGGCAGGGAGGCCTTTTATACACGGCTTAGCCTGTGCCTACTGCAGGGCCCTTTGAAAACCGGCCACCAAATGGGCCTATTTCTCTGCCCTCTATTATCATTGACGCCCTCAGCCGTTGTGCTCACCGGGAGCAAGGCCGCAGTCTTTTCTCTCCCCTACATTTGCGCTGTTCAGCGACGGCAGGGACACAAATGCATGCTGTGATAAGTTTGCAGCCTCCCCGAGGGAAAGCCAGCTGTTGCTGGCACACGGGACGTGATGTCGTCCTTGTACTTCCTCTGCAAAAGTGACTGCACTGCCGCTGGCCAGCACTGTTGTTGGAGGCCCCCTGTCTCCCCCGGAGAGGGAGCAGCGCCCTCTGCTGCCTAGAAAGATGAAAAAGCTTACAGCACCTGGCATTCCCAGGCGGTCTCCCATCCAAGTACTAACCAGGCCCGACCCTGCTTAGCTTCCGAGATCTGACGAGATCGGGCGTGTTCAGAGTGGTATGGCCGTAAGCAATTGAGGCGGCGGCAGGGAGGCCTTTTATACACGGCTTAGCCTGTGCCTACTGCAGGGCCCTTTGAAAACCGGCCACCAAATGGGCCTATTTCTCTGCCCTCTATTATCATTGACGCCCTCAGCCGTTGTGCTCACCGGGAGCAAGGCCGCAGTCTTTTCTCTCCCCTACATTTGCGCTGTTCAGCGACGGCAGGGACACAAATGCATGCTGTGATAAGTTTGCAGCCTCCCCGAGGGAAAGCCAGCTGTTGCTGGCACACGGGACGTGATGTCGTCCTTGTACTTCCTCTGCAAAAGTGACTGCACTGCCGCTGGCCAGCACTGTTGTTGGAGGCCCCCTGTCTCCCCCGGAGAGGGAGCAGCGCCCTCTGCTGCCTAGAAAGATGAAAAAGCTTACAGCACCTGGTATTCCCAGGCGGTCTCCCATCCAAGTACTAACCAGGCCCGACCCTGCTTAGCTTCCGAGATCGGACGAGATCGGACGAGATCGGGCGTGTTCAGAGTGGTATGGCCGTAAGCAATTGAGGCGGCGGCAGGGAGGCCTTTTATACACGGCTTAGCCTGTGCCTACTGCAGGGCCCTTTGAAAACCGGCCACCAAATGGGCCTATTTCTCTGCCCTCTATTATCATTGACGCCCTCAGCCGTTGTGCTCACCGGGAGCAAGGCCGCAGTCTTTTCTCTCCCCTACATTTGCGCTGTTCAGCGACGGCAGGGACACAAATGCATGCTGTGATAAGTTTGCAGCCTCCCCGAGGGAAAGCCAGCTGTTGCTGGCACACGGGACGTGATGTCGTCCTTGTACTTCCTCTGCAAAAGTGACTGCACTGCCGCTGGCCAGCACTGTTGTTGGAGGCCCCCTGTCTCCCCCGGAGAGGGAGCAGCGCCCTCTGCTGCCTAGAAAGATGAAAAAGCTTACAGCACCTGGTATTCCCAGGCGGTCTCCCATCCAAGTACTAACCAGGCCCGACCCTGCTTAGCTTCCGAGATCGGACGAGATCGGGCGTGTTCAGAGTGGTATGGCCGTAAGCAATTGAGGCGGCGGCAGGGAGGCCTTTTATACACGGCTTAGCCTGTGCCTACTGCAGGGCCCTTTGAAAACCGGCCACCAAATGGGCCTATTTCTCTGCCCTCTATTATCATTGACGCCCTCAGCCGTTGTGCTCACCGGGAGCAAGGCCGCAGTCTTTTCTCTCCCCTACATTTGCGCTGTTCAGCGACGGCAGGGACACAAATGCATGCTGTGATAAGTTTGCAGCCTCCCCGAGGGAAAGCCAGCTGTTGCTGGCACACGGGACGTGATGTCGTCCTTGTACTTCCTCTGCAAAAGTGACTGCACTGCCGCTGGCCAGCACTGTTGTTGGAGGCCCCCTGTCTCCCCCGGAGAGGGAGCAGCGCCCTCTGCTGCCTAGAAAGATGAAAAAGCTTACAGCACCTGGTATTCCCAGGCGGTCTCCCATCCAAGTACTAACCAGGCCCGACCCTGCTTAGCTTCCGAGATCGGACGAGATCGGACGAGATCGGGCGTGTTCAGAGTGGTATGGCCGTAAGCAATTGAGGCGGCGGCAGGGAGGCCTTTTATACACGGCTTAGCCTGTGCCTACTGCAGGGCCCTTTGAAAACCGGCCACCAAATGGGCCTATTTCTCTGCCCTCTATTATCATTGACGCCCTCAGCCGTTGTGCTCACCGGGAGCAAGGCCGCAGTCTTTTCTCTCCCCTACATTTGCGCTGTTCAGCGACGGCAGGGACACAAATGCATGCTGTGATAAGTTTGCAGCCTCCCCGAGGGAAAGCCAGCTGTTGCTGGCACACGGGACGTGATGTCGTCCTTGTACTTCCTCTGCAAAAGTGACTGCACTGCCGCTGGCCAGCACTGTTGTTGGAGGCCCCCTGTCTCCCCCGGAGAGGGAGCAGCGCCCTCTGCTGCCTAGAAAGATGAAAAAGCTTACAGCACCTGGCATTCCCAGGCGGTCTCCCATCCAAGTACTAACCAGGCCCGACCCTGCTTAGCTTCCGAGATCGGACGAGATCGGGCGTGTTCAGAGTGGTATGGCCGTAAGCAATTGAGGCGGCGGCAGGGAGGCCTTTTATACACGGCTTAGCCTGTGCCTACTGCAGGGCCCTTTGAAAACCGGCCACCAAATGGGCCTATTTCTCTGCCCTCTATTATCATTGACG
>NC_136006.1:23869186-23891686 GCF_048128805.1 Centroberyx gerrardi | reverse complement strand
AGCAATTGAGGCGGCGGCAGGGAGGCCTTTTATACACGGCTTAGCCTGTGCCTACTGCAGGGCCCTTTGAAAAGCGGCCACCAAATGGGCCTATTTCTCTGCCCTCTATTATCATTGACGCCCTCAGCCGTTGTGCTCACCGGGAGCAAGGCCGCAGTCTTTTCTCTCCCCTACATTTGCGCTGTTCAGCGACGGCAGGGACACAAATGCATGCTGTGATAAGTTTGCAGCCTCCCCGAGGGAAAGCCAGCTGTTGCTGGCACACGGGACGTGATGTCGTCCTTGTACTTCCTCTGCAAAAGTGACTGCACTGCCGCTGGCCAGCACTGTTGTTGGAGGCCCCCTGTCTCCCCCGGAGAGGGAGCAGCGCCCTCTGCTGCCTAGAAAGATGAAAAAGCTTACAGCACCTGGTATTCCCAGGCGGTCTCCCATCCAAGTACTAACCAGGCCCGACCCTGCTTAGCTTCCGAGATCGGACGAGATCGGGCGTGTTCAGAGTGGTATGGCCGTAAGCAATTGAGGCGGCGGCAGGGAGGCCTTTTATACACGGCTTAGCCTGTGCCTACTGCAGGGCCCTTTGAAAACCGGCCACCAAATGGGCCTATTTCTCTGCCCTCTATTATCATTGACGCCCTCAGCCGTTGTGCTCACCGGGAGCAAGGCCGCAGTCTTTTCTCTCCCCTACATTTGCGCTGTTCAGCGACGGCAGGGACACAAATGCATGCTGTGATAAGTTTGCAGCCTCCCCGAGGGAAGGCCAGCTGTTGCTGGCACACGGGACGTGATGTCGTCCTTGTACTTCCTCTGCAAAAGTGACTGCACTGCCGCTGGCCAGCACTGTTGTTGGAGGCCCCCTGTCTCCCCCGGAGAGGGAGCAGCGCCCTCTGCTGCCTAGAAAGATGTAAAAGCTTACAGCACCTGGTATTCCCAGGCGGTCTCCCATCCAAGTACTAACCAGGCCCGACCCTGCTTAGCTTACGAGATCGGACGAGATCGGGCGTGTTCAGAGTGGTATGGCCGTAAGCAATTGAGGCGGCGGCAGGGAGGCCTTTTATACACGGCTTAGCCTGTGCCTACTGCAGGGCCCTTTGAAAACCGGCCACCAAATGGGCCTATTTCTCTGCCCTCTATTATCATTGACGCCCTCAGCCGTTGTGCTCACCGGGAGCAAGGCCGCAGTCTTTTCTCTCCCCTACATTTGCGCTGTTCAGCGACGGCAGGGACACAAATGCATGCTGTGATAAGTTTGCAGCCTCCCCGAGGGAAGGCCAGCTGTTGCTGGCACACGGGACGTGATGTCGTCCTTGTACTTCCTCTGCAAAAGTGACTGCACTGCCGCTGGCCAGCACTGTTGTTGGAGGCCCCCTGTCTCCCCCGGAGAGGGAGCAGCGCCCTCTGCTGCCTAGAAAGATGAAAAAGCTTACAGCACCTGGTATTCCCAGGCGGTCTCCCATCCAAGTACTAACCAGGCCCGACCCTGCTTAGCTTCCGAGATCGGACGAGATCGGGCGTGTTCAGAGTGGTATGGCCGTAAGCAATTGAGGCGGCGGCAGGGAGGCCTTTTATACACGGCTTAGCCTGTGCCTACTGCAGGGCCCTTTGAAAACCGGCCACCAAATGGGCCTATTTCTCTGCCCTCTATTATCATTGACGCCCTCAGCCGTTGTGCTCACCGGGAGCAAGGCCGCAGTCTTTTCTCTCCCCTACATTTGCGCTGTTCAGCGACGGCAGGGACACAAATGCATGCTGTGATAAGTTTGCAGCCTCCCCGAGGGAAAGCCAGCTGTTGCTGGCACACGGGACGTGATGTCGTCCTTGTACTTCCTCTGCAAAAGTGACTGCACTGCCGCTGGCCAGCACTGTTGTTGGAGGCCCCCTGTCTCCCCCGGAGAGGGAGCAGCGCCCTCTGCTGCCTAGAAAGATGAAAAAGCTTACAGCACCTGGTATTCCCAGGCGGTCTCCCATCCAAGTACTAACCAGGCCCGACCCTGCTTAGCTTCCGAGATCGGACGAGATCGGGCGTGTTCAGAGTGGTATGGCCGTAAGCAATTGAGGCGGCGGCGGCAGGGAGGCCTTTTATACACGGCTTAGCCTGTGCCTACTGCAGGGCCCTTTGAAAACCGGCCACCAAATGGGCCTATTTCTCTGCCCTCTATTATCATTGACGCCCTCAGCCGTTGTGCTCACCGGGAGCAAGGCCGCAGTCTTTTCTCTCCCCTACATTTGCGCTGTTCAGCGACGGCAGGGACACAAATGCATGCTGTGATAAGTTTGCAGCCTCCCCGAGGGAAAGCCAGCTGTTGCTGGCACACGGGACGTGATGTCGTCCTTGTACTTCCTCTGCAAAAGTGACTGCACTGCCGCTGGCCAGCACTGTTGTTGGAGGCCCCCTGTCTCCCCCGGAGAGGGAGCAGCGCCCTCTGCTGCCTAGAAAGATGAAAAAGCTTACAGCACCTGGTATTCCCAGGCGGTCTCCCATCCAAGTACTAACCAGGCCCGACCCTGCTTAGCTTCCGAGATCGGACGAGATCGGGCGTGTTCAGAGTGGTATGGCCGTAAGCAATTGAGGCGGCGGCAGGGAGGCCTTTTATACACGGCTTAGCCTGTGCCTACTGCAGGGCCCTTTGAAAAGCGGCCACCAAATGGGCCTATTTCTCTGCCCTCTATTATCATTGACGCCCTCAGCCGTTGTGCTCACCGGGAGCAAGGCCGCAGTCTTTTCTCTCCCCTACATTTGCGCTGTTCAGCGACGGCAGGGACACAAATGCATGCTGTGATAAGTTTGCAGCCTCCCCGAGGGAAAGCCAGCTGTTGCTGGCACACGGGACGTGATGTCGTCCTTGTACTTCCTCTGCAAAAGTGACTGCACTGCCGCTGGCCAGCACTGTTGTTGGAGGCCCCCTGTCTCCCCCGGAGAGGGAGCAGCGCCCTCTGCTGCCTAGAAAGATGAAAAAGCTTACAGCACCTGGTATTCCCAGGCGGTCTCCCATCCAAGTACTAACCAGGCCCGACCCTGCTTAGCTTCCGAGATCGGACGAGATCGGGCGTGTTCAGAGTGGTATGGCCGTAAGCAATTGAGGCGGCGGCAGGGAGGCCTTTTATACACGGCTTAGCCTGTGCCTACTGCAGGGCCCTTTGAAAACCGGCCACCAAATGGGCCTATTTCTCTGCCCTCTATTATCATTGACGCCCTCAGCCGTTGTGCTCACCGGGAGCAAGGCCGCAGTCTTTTCTCTCCCCTACATTTGCGCTGTTCAGCGACGGCAGGGACACAAATGCATGCTGTGATAAGTTTGCAGCCTCCCCGAGGGAAGGCCAGCTGTTGCTGGCACACGGGACGTGATGTCGTCCTTGTACTTCCTCTGCAAAAGTGACTGCACTGCCGCTGGCCAGCACTGTTGTTGGAGGCCCCCTGTCTCCCCCGGAGAGGGAGCAGCGCCCTCTGCTGCCTAGAAAGATGTAAAAGCTTACAGCACCTGGTATTCCCAGGCGGTCTCCCATCCAAGTACTAACCAGGCCCGACCCTGCTTAGCTTACGAGATCGGACGAGATCGGGCGTGTTCAGAGTGGTATGGCCGTAAGCAATTGAGGCGGCGGCAGGGAGGCCTTTTATACACGGCTTAGCCTGTGCCTACTGCAGGGCCCTTTGAAAACCGGCCACCAAATGGGCCTATTTCTCTGCCCTCTATTATCATTGACGCCCTCAGCCGTTGTGCTCACCGGGAGCAAGGCCGCAGTCTTTTCTCTCCCCTACATTTGCGCTGTTCAGCGACGGCAGGGACACAAATGCATGCTGTGATAAGTTTGCAGCCTCCCCGAGGGAAGGCCAGCTGTTGCTGGCACACGGGACGTGATGTCGTCCTTGTACTTCCTCTGCAAAAGTGACTGCACTGCCGCTGGCCAGCACTGTTGTTGGAGGCCCCCTGTCTCCCCCGGAGAGGGAGCAGCGCCCTCTGCTGCCTAGAAAGATGAAAAAGCTTACAGCACCTGGTATTCCCAGGCGGTCTCCCATCCAAGTACTAACCAGGCCCGACCCTGCTTAGCTTCCGAGATCGGACGAGATCGGGCGTGTTCAGAGTGGTATGGCCGTAAGCAATTGAGGCGGCGGCAGGGAGGCCTTTTATACACGGCTTAGCCTGTGCCTACTGCAGGGCCCTTTGAAAAGCGGCCACCAAATGGGCCTATTTCTCTGCCCTCTATTATCATTGACGCCCTCAGCCGTTGTGCTCACCGGGAGCAAGGCCGCAGTCTTTTCTCTCCCCTACATTTGCGCTGTTCAGCGACGGCAGGGACACAAATGCATGCTGTGATAAGTTTGCAGCCTCCCCGAGGGAAAGCCAGCTGTTGCTGGCACACGGGACGTGATGTCGTCCTTGTACTTCCTCTGCAAAAGTGACTGCACTGCCGCTGGCCAGCACTGTTGTTGGAGGCCCCCTGTCTCCCCCGGAGAGGGAGCAGCGCCCTCTGCTGCCTAGAAAGATGAAAAAGCTTACAGCACCTGGTATTCCCAGGCGGTCTCCCATCCAAGTACTAACCAGGCCCGACCCTGCTTAGCTTCCGAGATCGGACGAGATCGGGCGTGTTCAGAGTGGTATGGCCGTAAGCAATTGAGGCGGCGGCAGGGAGGCCTTTTATACACGGCTTAGCCTGTGCCTACTGCAGGGCCCTTTGAAAAGCGGCCACCAAATGGGCCTATTTCTCTGCCCTCTATTATCATTGACGCCCTCAGCCGTTGTGCTCACCGGGAGCAAGGCCGCAGTCTTTTCTCTCCCCTACATTTGCGCTGTTCAGCGACGGCAGGGACACAAATGCATGCTGTGATAAGTTTGCAGCCTCCCCGAGGGAAAGCCAGCTGTTGCTGGCACACGGGACGTGATGTCGTCCTTGTACTTCCTCTGCAAAAGTGACTGCACTGCCGCTGGCCAGCACTGTTGTTGGAGGCCCCCTGTCTCCCCCGGAGAGGGAGCAGCGCCCTCTGCTGCCTAGAAAGATGAAAAAGCTTACAGCACCTGGTATTCCCAGGCGGTCTCCCATCCAAGTACTAACCAGGCCCGACCCTGCTTAGCTTACGAGATCGGACGAGATCGGGCGTGTTCAGAGTGGTATGGCCGTAAGCAATTGAGGCGGCGGCAGGGAGGCCTTTTATACACGGCTTAGCCTGTGCCTACTGCAGGGCCCTTTGAAAACCGGCCACCAAATGGGCCTATTTCTCTGCCCTCTATTATCATTGACGCCCTCAGCCGTTGTGCTCACCGGGAGCAAGGCCGCAGTCTTTTCTCTCCCCTACATTTGCGCTGTTCAGCGACGGCAGGGACACAAATGCATGCTGTGATAAGTTTGCAGCCTCCCCGAGGGAAGGCCAGCTGTTGCTGGCACACGGGACGTGATGTCGTCCTTGTACTTCCTCTGCAAAAGTGACTGCACTGCCGCTGGCCAGCACTGTTGTTGGAGGCCCCCTGTCTCCCCCGGAGAGGGAGCAGCGCCCTCTGCTGCCTAGAAAGATGAAAAAGCTTACAGCACCTGGTATTCCCAGGCGGTCTCCCATCCAAGTACTAACCAGGCCCGACCCTGCTTAGCTTACGAGATCGGACGAGATCGGGCGTGTTCAGAGTGGTATGGCCGTAAGCAATTGAGGCGGCGGCAGGGAGGCCTTTTATACACGGCTTAGCCTGTGCCTACTGCAGGGCCCTTTGAAAACCGGCCACCAAATGGGCCTATTTCTCTGCCCTCTATTATCATTGACGCCCTCAGCCGTTGTGCTCACCGGGAGCAAGGCCGCAGTCTTTTCTCTCCCCTACATTTGCGCTGTTCAGTGACGGCAGGGACACAAATGCATGCTGTGATAAGTTTGCAGCCTCCCCGAGGGAAGGCCAGCTGTTGCTGGCACACGGGACGTGATGTCGTCCTTGTACTTCCTCTGCAAAAGTGACTGCACTGCCGCTGGCCAGCACTGTTGTTGGAGGCCCCCTGTCTCCCCCGGAGAGGGAGCAGCGCCCTCTGCTGCCTAGAAAGATGAAAAAGCTTACAGCACCTGGTATTCCCAGGCGGTCTCCCATCCAAGTACTAACCAGGCCCGACCCTGCTTAGCTTCCGAGATCGGACGAGATCGGGCGTGTTCAGAGTGGTATGGCCGTAAGCAATTGAGGCGGCGGCAGGGAGGCCTTTTATACACGGCTTAGCCTGTGCCTACTGCAGGGCCCTTTGAAAACCGGCCACCAAATGGGCCTATTTCTCTGCCCTCTATTATCATTGACGCCCTCAGCCGTTGTGCTCACCGGGAGCAAGGCCGCAGTCTTTTCTCTCCCCTACATTTGCGCTGTTCAGCGACGGCAGGGACACAAATGCATGCTGTGATAAGTTTGCAGCCTCCCCGAGGGAAAGCCAGCTGTTGCTGGCACACGGGACGTGATGTCGTCCTTGTACTTCCTCTGCAAAAGTGACTGCACTGCCGCTGGCCAGCACTGTTGTTGGAGGCCCCCTGTCTCCCCCGGAGAGGGAGCAGCGCCCTCTGCTGCCTAGAAAGATGAAAAAGTTTACAGCACCTGGTATTCCCAGGCGGTCTCCCATCCAAGTACTAACCAGGCCCGACCCTGCTTAGCTTCCGAGATCGGACGAGATCGGGCGTGTTCAGAGTGGTATGGCCGTAAGCAATTGAGGCGGCGGCAGGGAGGCCTTTTATACACGGCTTAGCCTGTGCCTACTGCAGGGCCCTTTGAAAACCGGCCACCAAATGGGCCTATTTTTCTGCCCTCTATTATCATTGACGCCCTCAGCCGTTGTGCTCACCGGGAGCAAGGCCGCAGTCTTTTCTCTCCCCTACATTTGCGCTGTTCAGCGACGGCAGGGACACAAATGCATGCTGTGATAAGTTTGCAGCCTCCCCGAGGGAAAGCCAGCTGTTGCTGGCACACGGGACGTGATGTCGTCCTTGTACTTCCTCTGCAAAAGTGACTGCACTGCCGCTGGCCAGCACTGTTGTTGGAGGCCCCCTGTCTCCCCCGGAGAGGGAGCAGCGCCCTCTGCTGCCTAGAAAGATGAAAAAGCTTACAGCACCTGGTATTCCCAGGCGGTCTCCCATCCAAGTACTAACCAGGCCCGACCCTGCTTAGCTTCCGAGATCGGACGAGATCGGGCGTGTTCAGAGTGGTATGGCCGTAAGCAATTGAGGCGGCGGCAGGGAGGCCTTTTATACACGGCTTAGCCTGTGCCTACTGCAGGGCCCTTTGAAAACCGGCCACCAAATGGGCCTATTTCTCTGCCCTCTATTATCATTGACGCCCTCAGCCGTTGTGCTCACCGGGAGCAAGGCCGCAGTCTTTTCTCTCCCCTACATTTGCGCTGTTCAGCGACGGCAGGGACACAAATGCATGCTGTGATAAGTTTGCAGCCTCCCCGAGGGAAAGCCAGCTGTTGCTGGCACACGGGACGTGATGTCGTCCTTGTACTTCCTCTGCAAAAGTGACTGCACTGCCGCTGGCCAGCACTGTTGTTGGAGGCCCCCTGTCTCCCCCGGAGAGGGAGCAGCGCCCTCTGCTGCCTAGAAAGATGAAAAAGCTTACAGCACCTGGTATTCCCAGGCGGTCTCCCATCCAAGTACTAACCAGGCCCGACCCTGCTTAGCTTCCGAGATCGGACGAGATCGGGCGTGTTCAGAGTGGTATGGCCGTAAGCAATTGAGGCGGCGGCAGGGAGGCCTTTTATACACGGCTTAGCCTGTGCCTACTGCAGGGCCCTTTGAAAACCGGCCACCAAATGGGCCTATTTCTCTGCCCTCTATTATCATTGACGCCCTCAGCCGTTGTGCTCACCGGGAGCAAGGCCGCAGTCTTTTCTCTCCCCTACATTTGCGCTGTTCAGCGACGGCAGGGACACAAATGCATGCTGTGATAAGTTTGCAGCCTCCCCGAGGGAAAGCCAGCTGTTGCTGGCACACGGGACGTGATGTCGTCCTTGTACTTCCTCTGCAAAAGTGACTGCACTGCCGCTGGCCAGCACTGTTGTTGGAGGCCCCCTGTCTCCCCCGGAGAGGGAGCAGCGCCCTCTGCTGCCTAGAAAGATGAAAAAGCTTACAGCACCTGGTATTCCCAGGCGGTCTCCCATCCAAGTACTAACCAGGCCCGACCCTGCTTAGCTTCCGAGATCGGACGAGATCGGGCGTGTTCAGAGTGGTATGGCCGTAAGCAATTGAGGCGGCGGCAGGGAGGCCTTTTATACACGGCTTAGCCTGTGCCTACTGCAGGGCCCTTTGAAAAGCGGCCACCAAATGGGCCTATTTCTCTGCCCTCTATTATCATTGACGCCCTCAGCCGTTGTGCTCACCGGGAGCAAGGCCGCAGTCTTTTCTCTCCCCTACATTTGCGCTGTTCAGCGACGGCAGGGACACAAATGCATGCTGTGATAAGTTTGCAGCCTCCCCGAGGGAAGGCCAGCTGTTGCTGGCACACGGGACGTGATGTCGTCCTTGTACTTCCTCTGCAAAAGTGACTGCACTGCCGCTGGCCAGCACTGTTGTTGGAGGCCCCCTGTCTCCCCCGGAGAGGGAGCAGCGCCCTCTGCTGCCTAGAAAGATGAAAAAGCTTACAGCACCTGGTATTCCCAGGCGGTCTCCCATCCAAGTACTAACCAGGCCCGACCCTGCTTAGCTTACGAGATCGGACGAGATCGGGCGTGTTCAGAGTGGTATGGCCGTAAGCAATTGAGGCGGCGGCAGGGAGGCCTTTTATACACGGCTTAGCCTGTGCCTACTGCAGGGCCCTTTGAAAACCGGCCACCAAATGGGCCTATTTCTCTGCCCTCTATTATCATTGACGCCCTCAGCCGTTGTGCTCACCGGGAGCAAGGCCGCAGTCTTTTCTCTCCCCTACATTTGCGCTGTTCAGCGACGGCAGGGACACAAATGCATGCTGTGATAAGTTTGCAGCCTCCCCGAGGGAAGGCCAGCTGTTGCTGGCACACGGGACGTGATGTCGTCCTTGTACTTCCTCTGCAAAAGTGACTGCACTGCCGCTGGCCAGCACTGTTGTTGGAGGCCCCCTGTCTCCCCCGGAGAGGGAGCAGCGCCCTCTGCTGCCTAGAAAGATGAAAAAGCTTACAGCACCTGGTATTCCCAGGCGGTCTCCCATCCAAGTACTAACCAGGCCCGACCCTGCTTAGCTTCCGAGATCAGACGAGATCGGGCGTGTTCAGAGTGGTATGGCCGTAAGCAATTGAGGCGGCGGCAGGGAGGCCTTTTATACACGGCTTAGCCTGTGCCTACTGCAGGGCCCTTTGAAAACCGGCCACCAAATGGGCCTATTTCTCTGCCCTCTATTATCATTGACGCCCTCAGCCGTTGTGCTCACCGGGAGCAAGGCCGCAGTCTTTTCTCTCCCCTACATTTGCGCTGTTCAGCGACGGCAGGGACACAAATGCATGCTGTGATAAGTTTGCAGCCTCCCCGAGGGAAAGCCAGCTGTTGCTGGCACACGGGACGTGATGTCGTCCTTGTACTTCCTCTGCAAAAGTGACTGCACTGCCGCTGGCCAGCACTGTTGTTGGAGGCCCCCTGTCTCCCCCGGAGAGGGAGCAGCGCCCTCTGCTGCCTAGAAAGATGAAAAAGTTTACAGCACCTGGTATTCCCAGGCGGTCTCCCATCCAAGTACTAACCAGGCCCGACCCTGCTTAGCTTCCGAGATCGGACGAGATCGGGCGTGTTCAGAGTGGTATGGCCGTAAGCAATTGAGGCGGCGGCAGGGAGGCCTTTTATACACGGCTTAGCCTGTGCCTACTGCAGGGCCCTTTGAAAACCGGCCACCAAATGGGCCTATTTTTCTGCCCTCTATTATCATTGACGCCCTCAGCCGTTGTGCTCACCGGGAGCAAGGCCGCAGTCTTTTCTCTCCCCTACATTTGCGCTGTTCAGCGACGGCAGGGACACAAATGCATGCTGTGATAAGTTTGCAGCCTCCCCGAGGGAAAGCCAGCTGTTGCTGGCACACGGGACGTGATGTCGTCCTTGTACTTCCTCTGCAAAAGTGACTGCACTGCCGCTGGCCAGCACTGTTGTTGGAGGCCCCCTGTCTCCCCCGGAGAGGGAGCAGCGCCCTCTGCTGCCTAGAAAGATGAAAAAGCTTACAGCACCTGGTATTCCCAGGCGGTCTCCCATCCAAGTACTAACCAGGCCCGACCCTGCTTAGCTTCCGAGATCGGACGAGATCGGGCGTGTTCAGAGTGGTATGGCCGTAAGCAATTGAGGCGGCGGCAGGGAGGCCTTTTATACACGGCTTAGCCTGTGCCTACTGCAGGGCCCTTTGAAAAGCGGCCACCAAATGGGCCTATTTCTCTGCCCTCTATTATCATTGACGCCCTCAGCCGTTGTGCTCACCGGGAGCAAGGCCGCAGTCTTTTCTCTCCCCTACATTTGCGCTGTTCAGCGACGGCAGGGACACAAATGCATGCTGTGATAAGTTTGCAGCCTCCCCGAGGGAAAGCCAGCTGTTGCTGGCACACGGGACGTGATGTCGTCCTTGTACTTCCTCTGCAAAAGTGACTGCACTGCCGCTGGCCAGCACTGTTGTTGGAGGCCCCCTGTCTCCCCCGGAGAGGGAGCAGCGCCCTCTGCTGCCTAGAAAGATGAAAAAGCTTACAGCACCTGGTATTCCCAGGCGGTCTCCCATCCAAGTACTAACCAGGCCCGACCCTGCTTAGCTTCCGAGATCGGACGAGATCGGGCGTGTTCAGAGTGGTATGGCCGTAAGCAATTGAGGCGGCGGCAGGGAGGCCTTTTATACACGGCTTAGCCTGTGCCTACTGCAGGGCCCTTTGAAAACCGGCCACCAAATGGGCCTATTTCTCTGCCCTCTATTATCATTGACGCCCTCAGCCGTTGTGCTCACCGGGAGCAAGGCCGCAGTCTTTTCTCTCCCCTACATTTGCGCTGTTCAGCGACGGCAGGGACACAAATGCATGCTGTGATAAGTTTGCAGCCTCCCCGAGGGAAAGCCAGCTGTTGCTGGCACACGGGACGTGATGTCGTCCTTGTACTTCCTCTGCAAAAGTGACTGCACTGCCGCTGGCCAGCACTGTTGTTGGAGGCCCCCTGTCTCCCCCGGAGAGGGAGCAGCGCCCTCTGCTGCCTAGAAAGATGAAAAAGCTTACAGCACCTGGTATTCCCAGGCGGTCTCCCATCCAAGTACTAACCAGGCCCGACCCTGCTTAGCTTCCGAGATCGGACGAGATCGGGCGTGTTCAGAGTGGTATGGCCGTAAGCAATTGAGGCGGCGGCAGGGAGGCCTTTTATACACGGCTTAGCCTGTGCCTACTGCAGGGCCCTTTGAAAACCGGCCACCAAATGGGCCTATTTCTCTGCCCTCTATTATCATTGACGCCCTCAGCCGTTGTGCTCACCGGGAGCAAGGCCGCAGTCTTTTCTCTCCCCTACATTTGCGCTGTTCAGCGACGGCAGGGACACAAATGCATGCTGTGATAAGTTTGCAGCCTCCCCGAGGGAAAGCCAGCTGTTGCTGGCACACGGGACGTGATGTCGTCCTTGTACTTCCTCTGCAAAAGTGACTGCACTGCCGCTGGCCAGCACTGTTGTTGGAGGCCCCCTGTCTCCCCCGGAGAGGGAGCAGCGCCCTCTGCTGCCTAGAAAGATGAAAAAGCTTACAGCACCTGGTATTCCCAGGCGGTCTCCCATCCAAGTACTAACCAGGCCCGACCCTGCTTAGCTTCCGAGATCGGACGAGATCGGGCGTGTTCAGAGTGGTATGGCCGTAAGCAATTGAGGCGGCGGCAGGGAGGCCTTTTATACACGGCTTAGCCTGTGCCTACTGCAGGGCCCTTTGAAAACCGGCCACCAAATGGGCCTATTTCTCTGCCCTCTATTATCATTGACGCCCTCAGCCGTTGTGCTCACCGGGAGCAAGGCCGCAGTCTTTTCTCTCCCCTACATTTGCGCTGTTCAGCGACGGCAGGGACACAAATGCATGCTGTGATAAGTTTGCAGCCTCCCCGAGGGAAAGCCAGCTGTTGCTGGCACACGGGACGTGATGTCGTCCTTGTACTTCCTCTGCAAAAGTGACTGCACTGCCGCTGGCCAGCACTGTTGTTGGAGGCCCCCTGTCTCCCCCGGAGAGGGAGCAGCGCCCTCTGCTGCCTAGAAAGATGAAAAAGCTTACAGCACCTGGTATTCCCAGGCGGTCTCCCATCCAAGTACTAACCAGGCCCGACCCTGCTTAGCTTCCGAGATCGGACGAGATCGGGCGTGTTCAGAGTGGTATGGCCGTAAGCAATTGAGGCGGCGGCAGGGAGGCCTTTTATACACGGCTTAGCCTGTGCCTACTGCAGGGCCCTTTGAAAACCGGCCACCAAATGGGCCTATTTCTCTGCCCTCTATTATCATTGACGCCCTCAGCCGTTGTGCTCACCGGGAGCAAGGCCGCAGTCTTTTCTCTCCCCTACATTTGCGCTGTTCAGCGACGGCAGGGACACAAATGCATGCTGTGATAAGTTTGCAGCCTCCCCGAGGGAAAGCCAGCTGTTGCTGGCACACGGGACGTGATGTCGTCCTTGTACTTCCTCTGCAAAAGTGACTGCACTGCCGCTGGCCAGCACTGTTGTTGGAGGCCCCCTGTCTCCACCGGAGAGGGAGCAGCGCCCTCTGCTGCCTAGAAAGATGAAAAAGCTTACAGCACCTGGTATTCCCAGGCGGTCTCCCATCCAAGTACTAACCAGGCCCGACCCTGCTTAGCTTCCGAGATCGGACGAGATCGGGCGTGTTCAGAGTGGTATGGCCGTAAGCAATTGAGGCGGCGGCAGGGAGGCCTTTTATACACGGCTTAGCCTGTGCCTACTGCAGGGCCCTTTGAAAACCGGCCACCAAATGGGCCTATTTCTCTGCCCTCTATTATCATTGACGCCCTCAGCCGTTGTGCTCACCGGGAGCAAGGCCGCAGTCTTTTCTCTCCCCTACATTTGCGCTGTTCAGCGACGGCAGGGACACAAATGCATGCTGTGATAAGTTTGCAGCCTCCCCGAGGGAAAGCCAGCTGTTGCTGGCACACGGGACGTGATGTCGTCCTTGTACTTCCTCTGCAAAAGTGACTGCACTGCCGCTGGCCAGCACTGTTGTTGGAGGCCCCCTGTCTCCCCCGGAGAGGGAGCAGCGCCCTCTGCTGCCTAGAAAGATGAAAAAGCTTACAGCACCTGGTATTCCCAGGCGGTCTCCCATCCAAGTACTAACCAGGCCCGACCCTGCTTAGCTTCCGAGATCGGACGAGATCGGGCGTGTTCAGAGTGGTATGGCCGTAAGCAATTGAGGCGGCGGCAGGGAGGCCTTTTATACACGGCTTAGCCTGTGCCTACTGCAGGGCCCTTTGAAAACCGGCCACCAAATGGGCCTATTTCTCTGCCCTCTATTATCATTGACGCCCTCAGCCGTTGTGCTCACCGGGAGCAAGGCCGCAGTCTTTTCTCTCCCCTACATTTGCGCTGTTCAGCGACGGCAGGGACACAAATGCATGCTGTGATAAGTTTGCAGCCTCCCCGAGGGAAAGCCAGCTGTTGCTGGCACACGGGACGTGATGTCGTCCTTGTACTTCCTCTGCAAAAGTGACTGCACTGCCGCTGGCCAGCACTGTTGTTGGAGGCCCCCTGTCTCCCCCGGAGAGGGAGCAGCGCCCTCTGCTGCCTAGAAAGATGAAAAAGCTTACAGCACCTGGTATTCCCAGGCGGTCTCCCATCCAAGTACTAACCAGGCCCGACCCTGCTTAGCTTCCGAGATCGGACGAGATCGGGCGTGTTCAGAGTGGTATGGCCGTAAGCAATTGAGGCGGCGGCAGGGAGGCCTTTTATACACGGCTTAGCCTGTGCCTACTGCAGGGCCCTTTGAAAAGCGGCCACCAAATGGGCCTATTTCTCTGCCCTCTATTATCATTGACGCCCTCAGCCGTTGTGCTCACCGGGAGCAAGGCCGCAGTCTTTTCTCTCCCCTACATTTGCGCTGTTCAGCGACGGCAGGGACACAAATGCATGCTGTGATAAGTTTGCAGCCTCCCCGAGGGAAAGCCAGCTGTTGCTGGCACACGGGACGTGATGTCGTCCTTGTACTTCCTCTGCAAAAGTGACTGCACTGCCGCTGGCCAGCACTGTTGTTGGAGGCCCCCTGTCTCCCCCGGAGAGGGAGCAGCGCCCTCTGCTGCCTAGAAAGATGAAAAAGCTTACAGCACCTGGTATTCCCAGGCGGTCTCCCATCCAAGTACTAACCAGGCCCGACCCTGCTTAGCTTCCGAGATCGGACGAGATCGGGCGTGTTCAGAGTGGTATGGCCGTAAGCAATTGAGGCGGCGGCAGGGAGGCCTTTTATACACGGCTTAGCCTGTGCCTACTGCAGGGCCCTTTGAAAAGCGGCCACCAAATGGGCCTATTTCTCTGCCCTCTATTATCATTGACGCCCTCAGCCGTTGTGCTCACCGGGAGCAAGGCCGCAGTCTTTTCTCTCCCCTACATTTGCGCTGTTCAGCGACGGCAGGGACACAAATGCATGCTGTGATAAGTTTGCAGCCTCCCCGAGGGAAAGCCAGCTGTTGCTGGCACACGGGACGTGATGTCGTCCTTGTACTTCCTCTGCAAAAGTGACTGCACTGCCGCTGGCCAGCACTGTTGTTGGAGGCCCCCTGTCTCCCCCGGAGAGGGAGCAGCGCCCTCTGCTGCCTAGAAAGATGAAAAAGCTTACAGCACCTGGTATTCCCAGGCGGTCTCCCATCCAAGTACTAACCAGGCCCGACCCTGCTTAGCTTCCGAGATCGGACGAGATCGGGCGTGTTCAGAGTGGTATGGCCGTAAGCAATTGAGGCGGCGGCAGGGAGGCCTTTTATACACGGCTTAGCCTGTGCCTACTGCAGGGCCCTTTGAAAACCGGCCACCAAATGGGCCTATTTCTCTGCCCTCTATTATCATTGACGCCCTCAGCCGTTGTGCTCACCGGGAGCAAGGCCGCAGTCTTTTCTCTCCCCTACATTTGCGCTGTTCAGCGACGGCAGGGACACAAATGCATGCTGTGATAAGTTTGCAGCCTCCCCGAGGGAAAGCCAGCTGTTGCTGGCACACGGGACGTGATGTCGTCCTTGTACTTCCTCTGCAAAAGTGACTGCACTGCCGCTGGCCAGCACTGTTGTTGGAGGCCCCCTGTCTCCCCCGGAGAGGGAGCAGCGCCCTCTGCTGCCTAGAAAGATGAAAAAGCTTACAGCACCTGGTATTCCCAGGCGGTCTCCCATCCAAGTACTAACCAGGCCCGACCCTGCTTAGCTTCCGAGATCGGACGAGATCGGGCGTGTTCAGAGTGGTATGGCCGTAAGCAATTGAGGCGGCGGCAGGGAGGCCTTTTATACACGGCTTAGCCTGTGCCTACTGCAGGGCCCTTTGAAAACCGGCCACCAAATGGGCCTATTTCTCTGCCCTCTATTATCATTGACGCCCTCAGCCGTTGTGCTCACCGGGAGCAAGGCCGCAGTCTTTTCTCTCCCCTACATTTGCGCTGTTCAGCGACGGCAGGGACACAAATGCATGCTGTGATAAGTTTGCAGCCTCCCCGAGGGAAAGCCAGCTGTTGCTGGCACACGGGACGTGATGTCGTCCTTGTACTTCCTCTGCAAAAGTGACTGCACTGCCGCTGGCCAGCACTGTTGTTGGAGGCCCCCTGTCTCCCCCAGAGAGGGAGCAGCGCCCTCTGCTGCCTAGAAAGATGAAAAAGCTTACAGCACCTGGTATTCCCAGGCGGTCTCCCATCCAAGTACTAACCAGGCCCGACCCTGCTTAGCTTCCGAGATCGGACGAGATCGGGCGTGTTCAGAGTGGTATGGCCGTAAGCAATTGAGGCGGCGGCAGGGAGGCCTTTTATACACGGCTTAGCCTGTGCCTACTGCAGGGCCCTTTGAAAACCGGCCACCAAATGGGCCTATTTCTCTGCCCTCTATTATCATTGACGCCCTCAGCCGTTGTGCTCACCGGGAGCAAGGCCGCAGTCTTTTCTCTCCCCTACATTTGCGCTGTTCAGCGACGGCAGGGACACAAATGCATGCTGTGATAAGTTTGCAGCCTCCCCGAGGGAAAGCCAGCTGTTGCTGGCACACGGGACGTGATGTCGTCCTTGTACTTCCTCTGCAAAAGTGACTGCACTGCCGCTGGCCAGCACTGTTGTTGGAGGCCCCCTGTCTCCCCCGGAGAGGCAGCAGCGCCCTCTGCTGCCTAGAAAGATGAAAAAGCTTACAGCACCTGGTATTCCCAGGCGGTCTCCCATCCAAGTACTAACCAGGCCCGACCCTGCTTAGCTTCCAAGATCGGACGAGATCGGGCGTGTTCAGAGTGGTATGGCCGTAAGCAATTGAGGCGGCGGCAGGGAGGCCTTTTATACACGGCTTAGCCTGTGCCTACTGCAGGGCCCTTTGAAAACCGGCCACCAAATGGGCCTATTTCTCTGCCCTCTATTATCATTGACGCCCTCAGCCGTTGTGCTCACCGGGAGCAAGGCCGCAGTCTTTTCTCTCCCCTACATTTGCGCTGTTCAGCGACGGCAGGGACACAAATGCATGCTGTGATAAGTTTGCAGCCTCCCCGAGGGAAAGCCAGCTGTTGCTGGCACACGGGACGTGATGTCGTCCTTGTACTTCCTCTGCAAAAGTGACTGCACTGCCGCTGGCCAGCACTGTTGTTGGAGGCCCCCTGTCTCCCCCGGAGAGGGAGCAGCGCCCTCTGCTGCCTAGAAAGATGAAAAAGCTTACAGCACCTGGTATTCCCAGGCGGTCTCCCATCCAAGTACTAACCAGGCCCGACCCTGCTTAGCTTCCGAGATCGGACGAGATCGGGCGTGTTCAGAGTGGTATGGCCGTAAGCAATTGAGGCGGCGGCAGGGAGGCCTTTTATACACGGCTTAGCCTGTGCCTACTGCAGGGCCCTTTGAAAACCGGCCACCAAATGGGCCTATTTCTCTGCCCTCTATTATCATTGACGCCCTCAGCCGTTGTGCTCACCGGGAGCAAGGCCGCAGTCTTTTCTCTCCCCTACATTTGCGCTGTTCAGCGACGGCAGGGACACAAATGCATGCTGTGATAAGTTTGCAGCCTCCCCGAGGGAAAGCCAGCTGTTGCTGGCACACGGGACGTGATGTCGTCCTTGTACTTCCTCTGCAAAAGTGACTGCACTGCCGCTGGCCAGCACTGTTGTTGGAGGCCCCCTGTCTCCCCCGGAGAGGGAGCAGCGCCCTCTGCTGCCTAGAAAGATGAAAAAGCTTACAGCACCTGGTATTCCCAGGCGGTCTCCCATCCAAGTACTAACCAGGCCCGACCCTGCTTAGCTTCCGAGATCGGACGAGATCGGGCGTGTTCAGAGTGGTATGGCCGTAAGCAATTGAGGCGGCGGCAGGGAGGCCTTTTATACACGGCTTAGCCTGTGCCTACTGCAGGGCCCTTTGAAAACCGGCCACCAAATGGGCCTATTTCTCTGCCCTCTATTATCATTGACGCCCTCAGCCGTTGTGCTCACCGGGAGCAAGGCCGCAGTCTTTTCTCTCCCCTACATTTGCGCTGTTCAGCGACGGCAGGGACACAAATGCATGCTGTGATAAGTTTGCAGCCTCCCCGAGGGAAAGCCAGCTGTTGCTGGCACACGGGACGTGATGTCGTCCTTGTACTTCCTCTGCAAAAGTGACTGCACTGCCGCTGGCCAGCACTGTTGTTGGAGGCCCCCTGTCTCCCCCGGAGAGGGAGCAGCGCCCTCTGCTGCCTAGAAAGATGAAAAAGCTTACAGCACCTGGTATTCCCAGGCGGTCTCCCATCCAAGTACTAACCAGGCCCGACCCTGCTTAGCTTCCGAGATCGGACGAGATCGGGCGTGTTCAGAGTGGTATGGCCGTAAGCAATTGAGGCGGCGGCAGGGAGGCCTTTTATACACGGCTTAGCCTGTGCCTACTGCAGGGCCCTTTGAAAACCGGCCACCAAATGGGCCTATTTCTCTGCCCTCTATTATCATTGACGCCCTCAGCCGTTGTGCTCACCGGGAGCAAGGCCGCAGTCTTTTCTCTCCCCTACATTTGCGCTGTTCAGCGACGGCAGGGACACAAATGCATGCTGTGATAAGTTTGCAGCCTCCCCGAGGGAAAGCCAGCTGTTGCTGGCACACGGGACGTGATGTCGTCCTTGTACTTCCTCTGCAAAAGTGACTGCACTGCCGCTGGCCAGCACTGTTGTTGGAGGCCCCCTGTCTCCCCCGGAGAGGGAGCAGCGCCCTCTGCTGCCTAGAAAGATGAAAAAGCTTACAGCACCTGGTATTCCCAGGCGGTCTCCCATCCAAGTACTAACCAGGCCCGACCCTGCTTAGCTTCCGAGATCAGACGAGATCGGGCGTGTTCAGAGTGGTATGGCCGTAAGCAATTGAGGCGGCGGCAGGGAGGCCTTTTATACACGGCTTAGCCTGTGCCTACTGCAGGGCCCTTTGAAAACCGGCCACCAAATGGGCCTATTTCTCTGCCCTCTATTATCATTGACGCCCTCAGCCGTTGTGCTCACCGGGAGCAAGGCCGCAGTCTTTTCTCTCCCCTACATTTGCGCTGTTCAGCGACGGCAGGGACACAAATGCATGCTGTGATAAGTTTGCAGCCTCCCCGAGGGAAAGCCAGCTGTTGCTGGCACACGGGACGTGATGTCGTCCTTGTACTTCCTCTGCAAAAGTGACTGCACTGCCGCTGGCCAGCACTGTTGTTGGAGGCCCCCTGTCTCCCCCGGAGAGGGAGCAGCGCCCTCTGCTGCCTAGAAAGATGAAAAAGCTTACAGCACCTGGTATTCCCAGGCGGTCTCCCATCCAAGTACTAACCAGGCCCGACCCTGCTTAGCTTCCGAGATCGGACGAGATCGGGCGTGTTCAGAGTGGTATGGCCGTAAGCAATTGAGGCGGCGGCAGGGAGGCCTTTTATACACGGCTTAGCCTGTGCCTACTGCAGGGCCCTTTGAAAACCGGCCACCAAATGGGTCTATTTCTCTGCCCTCTATTATCATTGACGCCCTCAGCCGTTGTGCTCACCGGGAGCAAGGCCGCAGTCTTTTCTCTCCCCTACATTTGCGCTGTTCAGCGACGGCAGGGACACAAATGCATGCTGTGATAAGTTTGCAGCCTCCCCGAGGGAAAGCCAGCTGTTGCTGGCACACGGGACGTGATGTCGTCCTTGTACTTCCTCTGCAAAAGTGACTGCACTGCCGCTGGCCAGCACTGTTGTTGGAGGCCCCCTGTCTCCCCCGGAGAGGCAGCAGCGCCCTCTGCTGCCTAGAAAGATGAAAAAGCTTACAGCACCTGGTATTCCCAGGCGGTCTCCCATCCAAGTACTAACCAGGCCCGACCCTGCTTAGCTTCCGAGATCGGACGAGATCGGGCGTGTTCAGAGTGGTATGGCCGTAAGCAATTGAGGCGGCGGCAGGGAGGCCTTTTATACACGGCTTAGCCTGTGCCTACTGCAGGGCCCTTTGAAAAGCGGCCACCAAATGGGCCTATTTCTCTGCCCTCTATTATCATTGACGCCCTCAGCCGTTGTGCTCACCGGGAGCAAGGCCGCAGTCTTTTCTCTCCCCTACATTTGCGCTGTTCAGCGACGGCAGGGACACAAATGCATGCTGTGATAAGTTTGCAGCCTCCCCGAGGGAAAGCCAGCTGTTGCTGGCACACGGGACGTGATGTCGTCCTTGTACTTCCTCTGCAAAAGTGACTGCACTGCCGCTGGCCAGCACTGTTGTTGGAGGCCCCCTGTCTCCCCCGGAGAGGGAGCAGCGCCCTCTGCTGCCTAGAAAGATGAAAAAGCTTACAGCACCTGGTATTCCCAGGCGGTCTCCCATCCAAGTACTAACCAGGCCCGACCCTGCTTAGCTTCCGAGATCGGACGAGATCGGGCGTGTTCAGAGTGGTATGGCCGTAAGCAATTGAGGCGGCGGCAGGGAGGCCTTTTATACACGGCTTAGCCTGTGCCTACTGCAGGGCCCTTTGAAAACCGGCCACCAAATGGGCCTATTTCTCTGCCCTCTATTATCATTGACGCCCTCAGCCGTTGTGCTCACCGGGAGCAAGGCCGCAGTCTTTTCTCTCCCCTACATTTGCGCTGTTCAGCGACGGCAGGGACACAAATGCATGCTGTGATAAGTTTGCAGCCTCCCCGAGGGAAAGCCAGCTGTTGCTGGCACACGGGACGTGATGTCGTCCTTGTACTTCCTCTGCAAAAGTGACTGCACTGCCGCTGGCCAGCACTGTTGTTGGAGGCCCCCTGTCTCCCCCGGAGAGGGAGCAGCGCCCTCTGCTGCCTAGAAAGATGAAAAAGCTTACAGCACCTGGTATTCCCAGGCGGTCTCCCATCCAAGTACTAACCAGGCCCGACCCTGCTTAGCTTCCGAGATCGGACGAGATCGGGCGTGTTCAGAGTGGTATGGCCGTAAGCAATTGAGGCGGCGGCAGGGAGGCCTTTTATACACGGCTTAGCCTGTGCCTACTGCAGGGCCCTTTGAAAAGCGGCCACCAAATGGGCCTATTTCTCTGCCCTCTATTATCATTGACGCCCTCAGCCGTTGTGCTCACCGGGAGCAAGGCCGCAGTCTTTTCTCTCCCCTACATTTGCGCTGTTCAGCGACGGCAGGGACACAAATGCATGCTGTGATAAGTTTGCAGCCTCCCCGAGGGAAAGCCAGCTGTTGCTGGCACACGGGACGTGATGTCGTCCTTGTACTTCCTCTGCAAAAGTGACTGCACTGCCGCTGGCCAGCACTGTTGTTGGAGGCCCCCTGTCTCCCCCGGAGAGGGAGCAGCGCCCTCTGCTGCCTAGAAAGATGAAAAAGCTTACAGCACCTGGTATTCCCAGGCGGTCTCCCATCCAAGTACTAACCAGGCCCGACCCTGCTTAGCTTCCGAGATCGGACGAGATCGGGCGTGTTCAGAGTGGTATGGCCGTAAGCAATTGAGGCGGCGGCAGGGAGGCCTTTTATACACGGCTTAGCCTGTGCCTACTGCAGGGCCCTTTGAAAACCGGCCACCAAATGGGCCTATTTCTCTGCCCTCTATTATCATTGACGCCCTCAGCCGTTGTGCTCACCGGGAGCAAGGCCGCAGTCTTTTCTCTCCCCTACATTTGCGCTGTTCAGCGACGGCAGGGACACAAATGCATGCTGTGATAAGTTTGCAGCCTCCCCGAGGGAAAGCCAGCTGTTGCTGGCACACGGGACGTGATGTCGTCCTTGTACTTCCTCTGCAAAAGTGACTGCACTGCCGCTGGCCAGCACTGTTGTTGGAGGCCCCCTGTCTCCCCCGGAGAGGGAGCAGCGCCCTCTGCTGCCTAGAAAGATGAAAAAGCTTACAGCACCTGGTATTCCCAGGCGGTCTCCCATCCAAGTACTAACCAGGCCCGACCCTGCTTAGCTTCCGAGATCGGACGAGATCGGGCGTGTTCAGAGTGGTATGGCCGTAAGCAATTGAGGCGGCGGCAGGGAGGCCTTTTATACACGGCTTAGCCTGTGCCTACTGCAGGGCCCTTTGAAAAGCGGCCACCAAATGGGCCTATTTCTCTGCCCTCTATTATCATTGACGCCCTCAGCCGTTGTGCTCACCGGGAGCAAGGCCGCAGTCTTTTCTCTCCCCTACATTTGCGCTGTTCAGCGACGGCAGGGACACAAATGCATGCTGTGATAAGTTTGCAGCCTCCCCGAGGGAAAGCCAGCTGTTGCTGGCACACGGGACGTGATGTCGTCCTTGTACTTCCTCTGCAAAAGTGACTGCACTGCCGCTGGCCAGCACTGTTGTTGGAGGCCCCCTGTCTCCCCCGGAGAGGGAGCAGCGCCCTCTGCTGCCTAGAAAGATGAAAAAGCTTACAGCACCTGGTATTCCCAGGCGGTCTCCCATCCAAGTACTAACCAGGCCCGACCCTGCTTAGCTTCCGAGATCGGACGAGATCGGGCGTGTTCAGAGTGGTATGGCCGTAAGCAATTGAGGCGGCGGCGGCAGGGAGGCCTTTTATACACGGCTTAGCCTGTGCCTACTGCAGGGCCCTTTGAAAACCGGCCACCAAATGGGCCTATTTCTCTGCCCTCTATTATCATTGACGCCCTCAGCCGTTGTGCTCACCGGGAGCAAGGCCGCAGTCTTTTCTCTGCCCTACATTTGCGCTGTTCAGCGACGGCAGGGACACAAATGCATGCTGTGATAAGTTTGCAGCCTCCCCGAGGGAAAGCCAGCTGTTGCTGGCACACGGGACGTGATGTCGTCCTTGTACTTCCTCTGCAAAAGTGACTGCACTGCCGCTGGCCAGCACTGTTGTTGGAGGCCCCCTGTCTCCCCCGGAGAGGGAGCAGCGCCCTCTGCTGCCTAGAAAGATGAAAAAGCTTACAGCACCTGGTATTCCCAGGCGGTCTCCCATCCAAGTACTAACCAGGCCCGACCCTGCTTAGCTTCCGAGATCGGACGAGATCGGGCGTGTTCAGAGTGGTATGGCCGTAAGCAATTGAG
>NC_136006.1:23849186-23864186 GCF_048128805.1 Centroberyx gerrardi | reverse complement strand
AAAGCTTACAGCACCTGGTATTCCCAGGCGGTCTCCCATCCAAGTACTAACCAGGCCCGACCCTGCTTAGCTTCCGAGATCGGACGAGATCGGGCGTGTTCAGAGTGGTATGGCCGTAAGCAATTGAGGCGGCGGCAGGGAGGCCTTTTATACACGGCTTAGCCTGTGCCTACTGCAGGGCCCTTTGAAAACCGGCCACCAAATGGGCCTATTTCTCTGCCCTCTATTATCATTGACGCCCTCAGCCGTTGTGCTCACCGGGAGCAAGGCCGCCGTCTTTTCTCTCCCCTACATTTGCGCTGTTCAGCGACGGCAGGGACACAAATGCATGCTGTGATAAGTTTGCAGCCTCCCCGAGGGAAAGCCAGCTGTTGCTGGCACACGGGACGTGATGTCGTCCTTGTACTTCCTCTGCAAAAGTGACTGCACTGCCGCTGGCCAGCACTGTTGTTGGAGGCCCCCTGTCTCCCCCGGAGAGGGAGCAGCGCCCTCTGCTGCCTAGAAAGATGAAAAAGCTTACAGCACCTGGTATTCCCAGGCGGTCTCCCATCCAAGTACTAACCAGGCCCGACCCTGCTTAGCTTCCGAGATCGGACGAGATCGGGCGTGTTCAGAGTGGTATGGCCGTAAGCAATTGAGGCGGCGGCAGGGAGGCCTTTTATACACGGCTTAGCCTGTGCCTACTGCAGGGCCCTTTGAAAACCGGCCACCAAATGGGCCTATTTCTCTGCCCTCTATTATCATTGACGCCCTCAGCCGTTGTGCTCACCGGGAGCAAGGCCGCCGTCTTTTCTCTCCCCTACATTTGCGCTGTTCAGCGACGGCAGGGACACAAATGCATGCTGTGATAAGTTTGCAGCCTCCCCGAGGGAAAGCCAGCTGTTGCTGGCACACGGGACGTGATGTCGTCCTTGTACTTCCTCTGCAAAAGTGACTGCACTGCCGCTGGCCAGCACTGTTGTTGGAGGCCCCCTGTCTCCCCCGGAGAGGGAGCAGCGCCCTCTGCTGCCTAGAAAGATGAAAAAGCTTACAGCACCTGGTATTCCCAGGCGGTCTCCCATCCAAGTACTAACCAGGCCCGACCCTGCTTAGCTTCCGAGATCGGACGAGATCGGGCGTGTTCAGAGTGGTATGGCCGTAAGCAATTGAGGCGGCGGCAGGGAGGCCTTTTATACACGGCTTAGCCTGTGCCTACTGCAGGGCCCTTTGAAAACCGGCCACCAAATGGGCCTATTTCTCTGCCCTCTATTATCATTGACGCCCTCAGCCGTTGTGCTCACCGGGAGCAAGGCCGCAGTCTTTTTTCTCCCCTACATTTGCGCTGTTCAGCGACGGCAGGGACACAAATGCATGCTGTGATAAGTTTGCAGCCTCCCCGAGGGAAAGCCAGCTGTTGCTGGCACACGGGACGTGATGTCGTCCTTGTACTTCCTCTGCAAAAGTGACTGCACTGCCGCTGGCCAGCACTGTTGTTGGAGGCCCCCTGTCTCCCCCGGAGAGGGAGCAGCGCCCTCTGCTGCCTAGAAAGATGAAAAAGCTTACAGCACCTGGTATTCCCAGGCGGTCTCCCATCCAAGTACTAACCAGGCCCGACCCTGCTTAGCTTCCGAGATCGGACGAGATCGGGCGTGTTCAGAGTGGTATGGCCGTAAGCAATTGAGGCGGCGGCAGGGAGGCCTTTTATACACGGCTTAGCCTGTGCCTACTGCAGGGCCCTTTGAAAACCGGCCACCAAATGGGCCTATTTCTCTGCCCTCTATTATCATTGACGCCCTCAGCCGTTGTGCTCACCGGGAGCAAGGCCGCCGTCTTTTCTCTCCCCTACATTTGCGCTGTTCAGCGACGGCAGGGACACAAATGCATGCTGTGATAAGTTTGCAGCCTCCCCGAGGGAAAGCCAGCTGTTGCTGGCACACGGGACGTGATGTCGTCCTTGTACTTCCTCTGCAAAAGTGACTGCACTGCCGCTGGCCAGCACTGTTGTTGGAGGCCCCCTGTCTCCCCCGGAGAGGGAGCAGCGCCCTCTGCTGCCTAGAAAGATGAAAAAGCTTACAGCACCTGGTATTCCCAGGCGGTCTCCCATCCAAGTACTAACCAGGCCCGACCCTGCTTAGCTTCCGAGATCGGACGAGATCGGGCGTGCTCAGAGTGGTATGGCCGTAAGCAATTGAGGCGGCGGCAGGGAGGCCTTTTATACACGGCTTAGCCTGTGCCTACTGCAGGGCCCTTTGAAAACCGGCCACCAAATGGGCCTATTTCTCTGCCCTCTATTATCATTGACGCCCTCAGCCGTTGTGCTCACCGGGAGCAAGGCCGCCGTCTTTTCTCTCCCCTACATTTGCGCTGTTCAGCGACGGCAGGGACACAAATGCATGCTGTGATAAGTTTGCAGCCTCCCCGAGGGAAAGCCAGCTGTTGCTGGCACACGGGACGTGATGTCGTCCTTGTACTTCCTCTGCAAAAGTGACTGCACTGCCGCTGGCCAGCACTGTTGTTGGAGGCCCCCTGTCTCCCCCGGAGAGGGAGCAGCGCCCTCTGCTGCCTAGAAAGATGAAAAAGCTTACAGCACCTGGTATTCCCAGGCGGTCTCCCATCCAAGTACTAACCAGGCCCGACCCTGCTTAGCTTCCGAGATCGGACGAGATCGGGCGTGTTCAGAGTGGTATGGCCGTAAGCAATTGAGGCGGCGGCAGGGAGGCCTTTTATACACGGCTTAGCCTGTGCCTACTGCAGGGCCCTTTGAAAACCGGCCACCAAATGGGCCTATTTCTCTGCCCTCTATTATCATTGACGCCCTCAGCCGTTGTGCTCACCGGGAGCAAGGCCGCCGTCTTTTCTCTCCCCTACATTTGCGCTGTTCAGCGACGGCAGGGACACAAATGCATGCTGTGATAAGTTTGCAGCCTCCCCGAGGGAAAGCCAGCTGTTGCTGGCACACGGGACGTGATGTCGTCCTTGTACTTCCTCTGCAAAAGTGACTGCACTGCCGCTGGCCAGCACTGTTGTTGGAGGCCCCCTGTCTCCCCCGGAGAGGGAGCAGCGCCCTCTGCTGCCTAGAAAGATGAAAAAGCTTACAGCACCTGGTATTCCCAGGCGGTCTCCCATCCAAGTACTAACCAGGCCCGACCCTGCTTAGCTTCCGAGATCGGACGAGATCGGGCGTGTTCAGAGTGGTATGGCCGTAAGCAATTGAGGCGGCGGCAGGGAGGCCTTTTATACACGGCTTAGCCTGTGCCTACTGCAGGGCCCTTTGAAAACCGGCCACCAAATGGGCCTATTTCTCTGCCCTCTATTATCATTGACGCCCTCAGCCGTTGTGCTCACCGGGAGCAAGGCCGCCGTCTTTTCTCTCCCCTACATTTGCGCTGTTCAGCGACGGCAGGGACACAAATGCATGCTGTGATAAGTTTGCAGCCTCCCCGAGGGAAAGCCAGCTGTTGCTGGCACACGGGACGTGATGTCGTCCTTGTACTTCCTCTGCAAAAGTGACTGCACTGCCGCTGGCCAGCACTGTTGTTGGAGGCCCCCTGTCTCCCCCGGAGAGGGAGCAGCGCCCTCTGCTGCCTAGAAAGATGAAAAAGCTTACAGCACCTGGTATTCCCAGGCGGTCTCCCATCCAAGTACTAACCAGGCCCGACCCTGCTTAGCTTCCGAGATCGGACGAGATCGGGCGTGTTCAGAGTGGTATGGCCGTAAGCAATTGAGGCGGCGGCAGGGAGGCCTTTTATACACGGCTTAGCCTGTGCCTACTGCAGGGCCCTTTGAAAACCGGCCACCAAATGGGCCTATTTCTCTGCCCTCTATTATCATTGACGCCCTCAGCCGTTGTGCTCACCGGGAGCAAGGCCGCCGTCTTTTCTCTCCCCTACATTTGCGCTGTTCAGCGACGGCAGGGACACAAATGCATGCTGTGATAAGTTTGCAGCCTCCCCGAGGGAAAGCCAGCTGTTGCTGGCACACGGGACGTGATGTCGTCCTTGTACTTCCTCTGCAAAAGTGACTGCACTGCCGCTGGCCAGCACTGTTGTTGGAGGCCCCCTGTCTCCCCCGGAGAGGGAGCAGCGCCCTCTGCTGCCTAGAAAGATGAAAAAGCTTACAGCACCTGGTATTCCCAGGCGGTCTCCCATCCAAGTACTAACCAGGCCCGACCCTGCTTAGCTTCCGAGATCGGACGAGATCGGGCGTGTTCAGAGTGGTATGGCCGTAAGCAATTGAGGCGGCGGCAGGGAGGCCTTTTATACACGGCTTAGCCTGTGCCTACTGCAGGGCCCTTTGAAAACCGGCCACCAAATGGGCCTATTTCTCTGCCCTCTATTATCATTGACGCCCTCAGCCGTTGTGCTCACCGGGAGCAAGGCCGCCGTCTTTTCTCTCCCCTACATTTGCGCTGTTCAGCGACGGCAGGGACACAAATGCATGCTGTGATAAGTTTGCAGCCTCCCCGAGGGAAAGCCAGCTGTTGCTGGCACACGGGACGTGATGTCGTCCTTGTACTTCCTCTGCAAAAGTGACTGCACTGCCGCTGGCCAGCACTGTTGTTGGAGGCCCCCTGTCTCCCCCGGAGAGGGAGCAGCGCCCTCTGCTGCCTAGAAAGATGAAAAAGCTTACAGCACCTGGTATTCCCAGGCGGTCTCCCATCCAAGTACTAACCAGGCCCGACCCTGCTTAGCTTCCGAGATCGGACGAGATCGGGCGTGTTCAGAGTGGTATGGCCGTAAGCAATTGAGGCGGCGGCAGGGAGGCCTTTTATACACGGCTTAGCCTGTGCCTACTGCAGGGCCCTTTGAAAACCGGCCACCAAATGGGCCTATTTCTCTGCCCTCTATTATCATTGACGCCCTCAGCCGTTGTGCTCACCGGGAGCAAGGCCGCAGTCTTTTCTCTCCCCTACATTTGCGCTGTTCAGCGACGGCAGGGACACAAATGCATGCTGTGATAAGTTTGCAGCCTCCCCGAGGGAAAGCCAGCTGTTGCTGGCACACGGGACGTGATGTCGTCCTTGTACTTCCTCTGCAAAAGTGACTGCACTGCCGCTGGCCAGCACTGTTGTTGGAGGCCCCCTGTCTCCCCCGGAGAGGGAGCAGCGCCCTCTGCTGCCTAGAAAGATGAAAAAGCTTACAGCACCTGGTATTCCCAGGCGGTCTCCCATCCAAGTACTAACCAGGCCCGACCCTGCTTAGCTTCCGAGATCGGACGAGATCGGGCGTGTTCAGAGTGGTATGGCCGTAAGCAATTGAGGCGGCGGCAGGGAGGCCTTTTATACACGGCTTAGCCTGTGCCTACTGCAGGGCCCTTTGAAAACCGGCCACCAAATGGGCCTATTTCTCTGCCCTCTATTATCATTGACGCCCTCAGCCGTTGTGCTCACCGGGAGCAAGGCCGCAGTCTTTTCTCTCCCCTACATTTGCGCTGTTCAGCGACGGCAGGGACACAAATGCATGCTGTGATAAGTTTGCAGCCTCTCCGAGGGAAAGCCAGCTGTTGCTGGCACACGGGACGTGATGTCGTCCTTGTACTTCCTCTGCAAAAGTGACTGCACTGCCGCTGGCCAGCACTGTTGTTGGAGGCCCCCTGTCTCCCCCGGAGAGGGAGCAGCGCCCTCTGCTGCCTAGAAAGATGAAAAAGCTTACAGCACCTGGTATTCCCAGGCGGTCTCCCATCCAAGTACTAACCAGGCCCGACCCTGCTTAGCTTCCGAGATCGGACGAGATCGGGCGTGTTCAGAGTGGTATGGCCGTAAGCAATTGAGGCGGCGGCAGGGAGGCCTTTTATACACGGCTTAGCCTGTGCCTACTGCAGGGCCCTTTGAAAACCGGCCACCAAATGGGCCTATTTCTCTGCCCTCTATTATCATTGACGCCCTCAGCCGTTGTGCTCACCGGGAGCAAGGCCGCAGTCTTTTCTCTCCCCTACATTTGCGCTGTTCAGCGACGGCAGGGACACAAATGCATGCTGTGATAAGTTTGCAGCCTCCCCGAGGGAAAGCCAGCTGTTGCTGGCACACGGGACGTGATGTCGTCCTTGTACTTCCTCTGCAAAAGTGACTGCACTGCCGCTGGCCAGCACTGTTGTTGGAGGCCCCCTGTCTCCCCCGGAGAGGGAGCAGCGCCCTCTGCTGCCTAGAAAGATGAAAAAGCTTACAGCACCTGGTATTCCCAGGCGGTCTCCCATCCAAGTACTAACCAGGCCCGACCCTGCTTAGCTTCCGAGATCGGACGAGATCGGGCGTGTTCAGAGTGGTATGGCCGTAAGCAATTGAGGCGGCGGCAGGGAGGCCTTTTATACACGGCTTAGCCTGTGCCTCCTGCAGGGCCCTTTGAAAACCGGCCACCAAATGGGCCTATTTCTCTGCCCTCTATTATCATTGACGCCCTCAGCCGTTGTGCTCACCGGGAGCAAGGCCGCAGTCTTTTCTCTCCCCTACATTTGCGCTGTTCAGCGACGGCAGGGACACAAATGCATGCTGTGATAAGTTTGCAGCCTCCCCGAGGGAAAGCCAGCTGTTGCTGGCACACGGGACGTGATGTCGTCCTTGTACTTCCTCTGCAAAAGTGACTGCACTGCCGCTGGCCAGCACTGTTGTTGGAGGCCCCCTGTCTCCCCCGGAGAGGGAGCAGCGCCCTCTGCTGCCTAGAAAGATGAAAAAGCTTACAGCACCTGGTATTCCCAGGCGGTCTCCCATCCAAGTACTAACCAGGCCCGACCCTGCTTAGCTTCCGAGATCGGACGAGATCGGGCGTGTTCAGAGTGGTATGGCCGTAAGCAATTGAGGCGGCGGCAGGGAGGCCTTTTATACACGGCTTAGCCTGTGCCTACTGCAGGGCCCTTTGAAAACCGGCCACCAAATGGGCCTATTTCTCTGCCCTCTATTATCATTGACGCCCTCAGCCGTTGTGCTCACCGGGAGCAAGGCCGCCGTCTTTTCTCTCCCCTACATTTGCGCTGTTCAGCGACGGCAGGGACACAAATGCATGCTGTGATAAGTTTGCAGCCTCCCCGAGGGAAAGCCAGCTGTTGCTGGCACACGGGACGTGATGTCGTCCTTGTACTTCCTCTGCAAAAGTGACTGCACTGCCGCTGGCCAGCACTGTTGTTGGAGGCCCCCTGTCTCCCCCGGAGAGGGAGCAGCGCCCTCTGCTGCCTAGAAAGATGAAAAAGCTTACAGCACCTGGTATTCCCAGGCGGTCTCCCATCCAAGTACTAACCAGGCCCGACCCTGCTTAGCTTCCGAGATCGGACGAGATCGGGCGTGTTCAGAGTGGTATGGCCGTAAGCAATTGAGGCGGCGGCAGGGAGGCCTTTTATACACGGCTTAGCCTGTGCCTACTGCAGGGCCCTTTGAAAACCGGCCACCAAATGGGCCTATTTCTCTGCCCTCTATTATCATTGACGCCCTCAGCCGTTGTGCTCACCGGGAGCAAGGCCGCAGTCTTTTCTCTCCCCTACATTTGCGCTGTTCAGCGACGGCAGGGACACAAATGCATGCTGTGATAAGTTTGCAGCCTCCCCGAGGGAAAGCCAGCTGTTGCTGGCACACGGGACGTGATGTCGTCCTTGTACTTCCTCTGCAAAAGTGACTGCACTGCCGCTGGCCAGCACTGTTGTTGGAGGCCCCCTGTCTCCCCCGGAGAGGGAGCAGCGCCCTCTGCTGCCTAGAAAGATGAAAAAGCTTACAGCACCTGGTATTCCCAGGCGGTCTCCCATCCAAGTACTAACCAGGCCCGACCCTGCTTAGCTTCCGAGATCGGACGAGATCGGGCGTGTTCAGAGTGGTATGGCCGTAAGCAATTGAGGCGGCGGCAGGGAGGCCTTTTATACACGGCTTAGCCTGTGCCTACTGCAGGGCCCTTTGAAAACCGGCCACCAAATGGGCCTATTTCTCTGCCCTCTATTATCATTGACGCCCTCAGCCGTTGTGCTCACCGGGAGCAAGGCCGCAGTCTTTTCTCTCCCCTACATTTGCGCTGTTCAGCGACGGCAGGGACACAAATGCATGCTGTGATAAGTTTGCAGCCTCCCCGAGGGAAAGCCAGCTGTTGCTGGCACACGGGACGTGATGTCGTCCTTGTACTTCCTCTGCAAAAGTGACTGCACTGCCGCTGGCCAGCACTGTTGTTGGAGGCCCCCTGTCTCCCCCGGAGAGGGAGCAGCGCCCTCTGCTGCCTAGAAAGATGAAAAAGCTTACAGCACCTGGTATTCCCAGGCGGTCTCCCATCCAAGTACTAACCAGGCCCGACCCTGCTTAGCTTCCGAGATCGGACGAGATCGGGCGTGTTCAGAGTGGTATGGCCGTAAGCAATTGAGGCGGCGGCAGGGAGGCCTTTTATACACGGCTTAGCCTGTGCCTACTGCAGGGCCCTTTGAAAAGCGGCCACCAAATGGGCCTATTTCTCTGCCCTCTATTATCATTGACGCCCTCAGCCGTTGTGCTCACCGGGAGCAAGGCCGCAGTCTTTTCTCTCCCCTACATTTGCGCTGTTCAGCGACGGCAGGGACACAAATGCATGCTGTGATAAGTTTGCAGCCTCCCCGAGGGAAAGCCAGCTGTTGCTGGCACACGGGACGTGATGTCGTCCTTGTACTTCCTCTGCAAAAGTGACTGCACTGCCGCTGGCCAGCACTGTTGTTGGAGGCCCCCTGTCTCCCCCGGAGAGGGAGCAGCGCCCTCTGCTGCCTAGAAAGATGAAAAAGCTTACAGCACCTGGTATTCCCAGGCGGTCTCCCATCCAAGTACTAACCAGGCCCGACCCTGCTTAGCTTCCGAGATCGGACGAGATCGGGCGTGTTCAGAGTGGTATGGCCGTAAGCAATTGAGGCGGCGGCAGGGAGGCCTTTTATACACGGCTTAGCCTGTGCCTACTGCAGGGCCCTTTGAAAACCGGCCACCAAATGGGCCTATTTCTCTGCCCTCTATTATCATTGACGCCCTCAGCCGTTGTGCTCACCGGGAGCAAGGCCGCAGTCTTTTCTCTCCCCTACATTTGCGCTGTGATAAGTTTGCAGCCTCCCCGAGGGAAAGCCAGCTGTTGCTGGCACACGGGACGTGATGTCGTCCTTGTACTTCCTCTGCAAAAGTGACTGCACTGCCGCTGGCCAGCACTGTTGTTGGAGGCCCCCTGTCTCCCCCGGAGAGGGAGCAGCGCCCTCTGCTGCCTAGAAAGATGAAAAAGCTTACAGCACCTGGTATTCCCAGGCGGTCTCCCATCCAAGTACTAACCAGGCCCGACCCTGCTTAGCTTCCGAGATCGGACGAGATCGGGCGTGTTCAGAGTGGTATGGCCGTAAGCAATTGAGGCGGCGGCAGGGAGGCCTTTTATACACGGCTTAGCCTGTGCCTACTGCAGGGCCCTTTGAAAACCGGCCACCAAATGGGCCTATTTCTCTGCCCTCTATTATCATTGACGCCCTCAGCCGTTGTGCTCACCGGGAGCAAGGCCGCAGTCTTTTCTCTCCCCTACATTTGCGCTGTTCAGCGACGGCAGGGACACAAATGCATGCTGTGATAAGTTTGCAGCCTCCCCGAGGGAAAGCCAGCTGTTGCTGGCACACGGGACGTGATGTCGTCCTTGTACTTCCTCTGCAAAAGTGACTGCACTGCCGCTGGCCAGCACTGTTGTTGGAGGCCCCCTGTCTCCCCCGGAGAGGGAGCAGCGCCCTCTGCTGCCTAGAAAGATGAAAAAGCTTACAGCACCTGGTATTCCCAGGCGGTCTCCCATCCAAGTACTAACCAGGCCCGACCCTGCTTAGCTTCCGAGATCGGACGAGATCGGGCGTGTTCAGAGTGGTATGGCCGTAAGCAATTGAGGCGGCGGCAGGGAGGCCTTTTATACACGGCTTAGCCTGTGCCTACTGCAGGGCCCTTTGAAAACCGGCCACCAAATGGGCCTATTTCTCTGCCCTCTATTATCATTGACGCCCTCAGCCGTTGTGCTCACCGGGAGCAAGGCCGCAGTCTTTTCTCTCCCCTACATTTGCGCTGTTCAGCGACGGCAGGGACACAAATGCATGCTGTGATAAGTTTGCAGCCTCCCCGAGGGAAAGCCAGCTGTTGCTGGCACACGGGACGTGATGTCGTCCTTGTACTTCCTCTGCAAAAGTGACTGCACTGCCGCTGGCCAGCACTGTTGTTGGAGGCCCCCTGTCTCCCCCGGAGAGGGAGCAGCGCCCTCTGCTGCCTAGAAAGATGAAAAAGCTTACAGCACCTGGTATTCCCAGGCGGTCTCCCATCCAAGTACTAACCAGGCCCGACCCTGCTTAGCTTCCGAGATCGGACGAGATCGGGCGTGTTCAGAGTGGTATGGCCGTAAGCAATTGAGGCGGCGGCAGGGAGGCCTTTTATACACGGCTTAGCCTGTGCCTACTGCAGGGCCCTTTGAAAACCGGCCACCAAATGGGCCTATTTCTCTGCCCTCTATTATCATTGACGCCCTCAGCCGTTGTGCTCACCGGGAGCAAGGCCGCAGTCTTTTCTCTCCCCTACATTTGCGCTGTTCAGCGACGGCAGGGACACAAATGCATGCTGTGATAAGTTTGCAGCCTCCCCGAGGGAAAGCCAGCTGTTGCTGGCACACGGGACGTGATGTCGTCCTTGTACTTCCTCTGCAAAAGTGACTGCACTGCCGCTGGCCAGCACTGTTGTTGGAGGCCCCCTGTCTCCCCCGGAGAGGGAGCAGCGCCCTCTGCTGCCTAGAAAGATGAAAAAGCTTACAGCACCTGGTATTCCCAGGCGGTCTCCCATCCAAGTACTAACCAGGCCCGACCCTGCTTAGCTTCCGAGATCGGACGAGATCGGGCGTGTTCAGAGTGGTATGGCCGTAAGCAATTGAGGCGGCGGCAGGGAGGCCTTTTATACACGGCTTAGCCTGTGCCTACTGCAGGGCCCTTTGAAAACCGGCCACCAAATGGGCCTATTTCTCTGCCCTCTATTATCATTGACGCCCTCAGCCGTTGTGCTCACCGGGAGCAAGGCCGCAGTCTTTTCTCTCCCCTACATTTGCGCTGTTCAGCGACGGCAGGGACACAAATGCATGCTGTGATAAGTTTGCAGCCTCCCCGAGGGAAAGCCAGCTGTTGCTGGCACACGGGACGTGATGTCGTCCTTGTACTTCCTCTGCAAAAGTGACTGCACTGCCGCTGGCCAGCACTGTTGTTGGAGGCCCCCTGTCTCCCCCGGAGAGGGAGCAGCGCCCTCTGCTGCCTAGAAAGATGAAAAAGCTTACAGCACCTGGTATTCCCAGGCGGTCTCCCATCCAAGTACTAACCAGGCCCGACCCTGCTTAGCTTCCGAGATCGGACGAGATCGGGCGTGTTCAGAGTGGTATGGCCGTAAGCAATTGAGGCGGCGGCAGGGAGGCCTTTTATACACGGCTTAGCCTGTGCCTACTGCAGGGCCCTTTGAAAACCGGCCACCAAATGGGCCTATTTCTCTGCCCTCTATTATCATTGACGCCCTCAGCCGTTGTGCTCACCGGGAGCAAGGCCGCAGTCTTTTCTCTCCCCTACATTTGCGCTGTTCAGCGACGGCAGGGACACAAATGCATGCTGTGATAAGTTTGCAGCCTCCCCGAGGGAAAGCCAGCTGTTGCTGGCACACGGGACGTGATGTCGTCCTTGTACTTCCTCTGCAAAAGTGACTGCACTGCCGCTGGCCAGCACTGTTGTTGGAGGCCCCCTGTCTCCCCCGGAGAGGGAGCAGCGCCCTCTGCTGCCTAGAAAGATGAAAAAGCTTACAGCACCTGGTATTCCCAGGCGGTCTCCCATCCAAGTACTAACCAGGCCCGACCCTGCTTAGCTTCCGAGATCGGACGAGATCGGGCGTGTTCAGAGTGGTATGGCCGTAAGCAATTGAGGCGGCGGCAGGGAGGCCTTTTATACACGGCTTAGCCTGTGCCTACTGCAGGGCCCTTTGAAAACCGGCCACCAAATGGGCCTATTTCTCTGCCCTCTATTATCATTGACGCCCTCAGCCGTTGTGCTCACCGGGAGCAAGGCCGCAGTCTTTTCTCTCCCCTACATTTGCGCTGTTCAGCGACGGCAGGGACACAAATGCATGCTGTGATAAGTTTGCAGCCTCCCCGAGGGAAAGCCAGCTGTTGCTGGCACACGGGACGTGATGTCGTCCTTGTACTTCCTCTGCAAAAGTGACTGCACTGCCGCTGGCCAGCACTGTTGTTGGAGGCCCCCTGTCTCCCCCGGAGAGGGAGCAGCGCCCTCTGCTGCCTAGAAAGATGAAAAAGCTTACAGCACCTGGTATTCCCAGGCGGTCTCCCATCCAAGTACTAACCAGGCCCGACCCTGCTTAGCTTCCGAGATCGGACGAGATCGGGCGTGTTCAGAGTGGTATGGCCGTAAGCAATTGAGGCGGCGGCAGGGAGGCCTTTTATACACGGCTTAGCCTGTGCCTACTGCAGGGCCCTTTGAAAACCGGCCACCAAATGGGCCTATTTCTCTGCCCTCTATTATCATTGACGCCCTCAGCCGTTGTGCTCACCGGGAGCAAGGCCGCAGTCTTTTCTCTCCCCTACATTTGCGCTGTTCAGCGACGGCAGGGACACAAATGCATGCTGTGATAAGTTTGCAGCCTCCCCGAGGGAAAGCCAGCTGTTGCTGGCACACGGGACGTGATGTCGTCCTTGTACTTCCTCTGCAAAAGTGACTGCACTGCCGCTGGCCAGCACTGTTGTTGGAGGCCCCCTGTCTCCCCCGGAGAGGGAGCAGCGTCCTCTGCTGCCTAGAAAGATGAAAAAGCTTACAGCACCTGGTATTCCCAGGCGGTCTCCCATCCAAGTACTAACCAGGCCCGACCCTGCTTAGCTTCCGAGATCGGACGAGATCGGGCGTGTTCAGAGTGGTATGGCCGTAAGCAATTGAGGCGGCGGCAGGGAGGCCTTTTATACACGGCTTAGCCTGTGCCTACTGCAGGGCCCTTTGAAAACCGGCCACCAAATGGGCCTATTTCTCTGCCCTCTATTATCATTGACGCCCTCAGCCGTTGTGCTCACCGGGAGCAAGGCCGCAGTCTTTTCTCTCCCCTACATTTGCGCTGTTCAGCGACGGCAGGGACACAAATGCATGCTGTGATAAGTTTGCAGCCTCCCCGAGGGAAAGCCAGCTGTTGCTGGCACACGGGACGTGATGTCGTCCTTGTACTTCCTCTGCAAAAGTGACTGCACTGCCGCTGGCCAGCACTGTTGTTGGAGGCCCCCTGTCTCCCCCGGAGAGGGAGCAGCGCCCTCTGCTGCCTAGAAAGATGAAAAAGCTTACAGCACCTGGTATTCCCAGGCGGTCTCCCATCCAAGTACTAACCAGGCCCGACCCTGCTTAGCTTCCGAGATCGGACGAGATCGGGCGTGTTCAGAGTGGTATGGCCGTAAGCAATTGAGGCGGCGGCAGGGAGGCCTTTTATACACGGCTTAGCCTGTGCCTACTGCAGGGCCCTTTGAAAACCGGCCACCAAATGGGCCTATTTCTCTGCCCTCTATTATCATTGACGCCCTCAGCCGTTGTGCTCACCGGGAGCAAGGCCGCAGTCTTTTCTCTCCCCTACATTTGCGCTGTTCAGCGACGGCAGGGACACAAATGCATGCTGTGATAAGTTTGCAGCCTCCCCGAGGGAAAGCCAGCTGTTGCTGGCACACGGGACGTGATGTCGTCCTTGTACTTCCTCTGCAAAAGTGACTGCACTGCCGCTGGCCAGCACTGTTGTTGGAGGCCCCCTGTCTCCCCCGGAGAGGGAGCAGCGCCCTCTGCTGCCTAGAAAGATGAAAAAGCTTACAGCACCTGGTATTCCCAGGCGGTCTCCCATCCAAGTACTAACCAGGCCCGACCCTGCTTAGCTTCCGAGATCGGACGAGATCGGGCGTGTTCAGAGTGGTATGGCCGTAAGCAATTGAGGCGGCGGCAGGGAGGCCTTTTATACACGGCTTAGCCTGTGCCTACTGCAGGGCCCTTTGAAAACCGGCCACCAAATGGGCCTATTTCTCTGCCCTCTATTATCATTGACGCCCTCAGCCGTTGTGCTCACCGGGAGCAAGGCCGCAGTCTTTTCTCTCCCCTACATTTGCGCTGTTCAGCGACGGCAGGGACACAAATGCATGCTGTGATAAGTTTGCAGCCTCCCCGAGGGAAAGCCAGCTGTTGCTGGCACACGGGACGTGATGTCGTCCTTGTACTTCCTCTGCAAAAGTGACTGCACTGCCGCTGGCCAGCACTGTTGTTGGAGGCCCCCTGTCTCCCCCGGAGAGGGAGCAGCGCCCTCTGCTGCCTAGAAAGATGAAAAAGCTTACAGCACCTGGTATTCCCAGGCGGTCTCCCATCCAAGTACTAACCAGGCCCGACCCTGCTTAGCTTCCGAGATCGGACGAGATCGGGCGTGTTCAGAGTGGTATGGCCGTAAGCAATTGAGGCGGCGGCAGGGAGGCCTTTTATACACGGCTTAGCCTGTGCCTACTGCAGGGCCCTTTGAAAACCGGCCACCAAATGGGCCTATTTCTCTGCCCTCTATTATCATTGACGCCCTCAGCCGTTGTGCTCACCGGGAGCAAGGCCGCAGTCTTTTCTCTCCCCTACATTTGCGCTGTTCAGCGACGGCAGGGACACAAATGCATGCTGTGATAAGTTTGCAGCCTCCCCGAGGGAAAGCCAGCTGTTGCTGGCACACGGGACGTGATGTCGTCCTTGTACTTCCTCTGCAAAAGTGACTGCACTGCCGCTGGCCAGCACTGTTGTTGGAGGCCCCCTGTCTCCCCCGGAGAGGGAGCAGCGCCCTCTGCTGCCTAGAAAGATGAAAAAGCTTACAGCACCTGGTATTCCCAGGCGGTCTCCCATCCAAGTACTAACCAGGCCCGACCCTGCTTAGCTTCCGAGATCGGACGAGATCGGGCGTGTTCAGAGTGGTATGGCCGTAAGCAATTGAGGCGGCGGCAGGGAGGCCTTTTATACACGGCTTAGCCTGTGCCTACTGCAGGGCCCTTTGAAAACCGGCCACCAAATGGGCCTATT
>NC_136006.1:23796686-23844186 GCF_048128805.1 Centroberyx gerrardi | reverse complement strand
CAGGGAGGCCTTTTATACACGGCTTAGCCTGTGCCTACTGCAGGGCCCTTTGAAAACCGGCCACCAAATGGGCCTATTTCTCTGCCCTCTATTATCATTGACGCCCTCAGCCGTTGTGCTCACCGGGAGCAAGGCCGCAGTCTTTTCTCTCCCCTACATTTGCGCTGTTCAGCGACGGCAGGGACACAAATGCATGCTGTGATAAGTTTGCAGCCTCCCCGAGGGAAAGCCAGCTGTTGCTGGCACACGGGACGTGATGTCGTCCTTGTACTTCCTCTGCAAAAGTGACTGCACTGCCGCTGGCCAGCACTGTTGTTGGAGGCCCCCTGTCTCCCCCGGAGAGGGAGCAGCGCCCTCTGCTGCCTAGAAAGATGAAAAAGCTTACAGCACCTGGTATTCCCAGGCGGTCTCCCATCCAAGTACTAACCAGGCCCGACCCTGCTTAGCTTCCGAGATCGGACGAGATCGGGCGTGTTCAGAGTGGTATGGCCGTAAGCAATTGAGGCGGCGGCAGGGAGGCCTTTTATACACGGCTTAGCCTGTGCCTACTGCAGGGCCCTTTGAAAACCGGCCACCAAATGGGCCTATTTCTCTGCCCTCTATTATCATTGACGCCCTCAGCCGTTGTGCTCACCGGGAGCAAGGCCGCAGTCTTTTCTCTCCCCTACATTTGCGCTGTTCAGCGACGGCAGGGACACAAATGCATGCTGTGATAAGTTTGCAGCCTCCCCGAGGGAAAGCCAGCTGTTGCTGGCACACGGGACGTGATGTCGTCCTTGTACTTCCTCTGCAAAAGTGACTGCACTGCCGCTGGCCAGCACTGTTGTTGGAGGCCCCCTGTCTCCCCCGGAGAGGGAGCAGCGCCCTCTGCTGCCTAGAAAGATGAAAAAGCTTACAGCACCTGGTATTCCCAGGCGGTCTCCCATCCAAGTACTAACCAGGCCCGACCCTGCTTAGCTTCCGAGATCGGACGAGATCGGGCGTGTTCAGAGTGGTATGGCCGTAAGCAATTGAGGCGGCGGCAGGGAGGCCTTTTATACACGGCTTAGCCTGTGCCTACTGCAGGGCCCTTTGAAAACCGGCCACCAAATGGGCCTATTTCTCTGCCCTCTATTATCATTGACGCCCTCAGCCGTTGTGCTCACCGGGAGCAAGGCCGCAGTCTTTTCTCTCCCCTACATTTGCGCTGTGATAAGTTTGCAGCCTCCCCGAGGGAAAGCCAGCTGTTGCTGGCACACGGGACGTGATGTCGTCCTTGTACTTCCTCTGCAAAAGTGACTGCACTGCCGCTGGCCAGCACTGTTGTTGGAGGCCCCCTGTCTCCCCCGGAGAGGGAGCAGCGCCCTCTGCTGCCTAGAAAGATGAAAAAGCTTACAGCACCTGGTATTCCCAGGCGGTCTCCCATCCAAGTACTAACCAGGCCCGACCCTGCTTAGCTTCCGAGATCGGACGAGATCGGGCGTGTTCAGAGTGGTATGGCCGTAAGCAATTGAGGCGGCGGCAGGGAGGCCTTTTATACACGGCTTAGCCTGTGCCTACTGCAGGGCCCTTTGAAAACCGGCCACCAAATGGGCCTATTTCTCTGCCCTCTATTATCATTGACGCCCTCAGCCGTTGTGCTCACCGGGAGCAAGGCCGCAGTCTTTTCTCTCCCCTACATTTGCGCTGTTCAGCGACGGCAGGGACACAAATGCATGCTGTGATAAGTTTGCAGCCTCCCCGAGGGAAAGCCAGCTGTTGCTGGCACACGGGACGTGATGTCGTCCTTGTACTTCCTCTGCAAAAGTGACTGCACTGCCGCTGGCCAGCACTGTTGTTGGAGGCCCCCTGTCTCCCCCGGAGAGGGAGCAGCGCCCTCTGCTGCCTAGAAAGATGAAAAAGCTTACAGCACCTGGTATTCCCAGGCGGTCTCCCATCCAAGTACTAACCAGGCCCGACCCTGCTTAGCTTCCGAGATCGGACGAGATCGGGCGTGTTCAGAGTGGTATGGCCGTAAGCAATTGAGGCGGCGGCAGGGAGGCCTTTTATACACGGCTTAGCCTGTGCCTACTGCAGGGCCCTTTGAAAACCGGCCACCAAATGGGCCTATTTCTCTGCCCTCTATTATCATTGACGCCCTCAGCCGTTGTGCTCACCGGGAGCAAGGCCGCAGTCTTTTCTCTCCCCTACATTTGCGCTGTTCAGCGACGGCAGGGACACAAATGCATGCTGTGATAAGTTTGCAGCCTCCCCGAGGGAAAGCCAGCTGTTGCTGGCACACGGGACGTGATGTCGTCCTTGTACTTCCTCTGCAAAAGTGACTGCACTGCCGCTGGCCAGCACTGTTGTTGGAGGCCCCCTGTCTCCCCCGGAGAGGGAGCAGCGCCCTCTGCTGCCTAGAAAGATGAAAAAGCTTACAGCACCTGGTATTCCCAGGCGGTCTCCCATCCAAGTACTAACCAGGCCCGACCCTGCTTAGCTTCCGAGATCTGACGAGATCGGGCGTGTTCAGAGTGGTATGGCCGTAAGCAATTGAGGCGGCGGCAGGGAGGCCTTTTATACACGGCTTAGCCTGTGCCTACTGCAGGGCCCTTTGAAAACCGGCCACCAAATGGGCCTATTTCTCTGCCCTCTATTATCATTGACGCCCTCAGCCGTTGTGCTCACCGGGAGCAAGGCCGCAGTCTTTTCTCTCCCCTACATTTGCGCTGTTCAGCGACGGCAGGGACACAAATGCATGCTGTGATAAGTTTGCAGCCTCCCCGAGGGAAAGCCAGCTGTTGCTGGCACACGGGACGTGATGTCGTCCTTGTACTTCCTCTGCAAAAGTGACTGCACTGCCGCTGGCCAGCACTGTTGTTGGAGGCCCCCTGTCTCCCCCGGAGAGGGAGCAGCGCCCTCTGCTGCCTAGAAAGATGAAAAAGCTTACAGCACCTGGTATTCCCAGGCGGTCTCCCATCCAAGTACTAACCAGGCCCGACCCTGCTTAGCTTCCGAGATCGGACGAGATCGGGCGTGTTCAGAGTGGTATGGCCGTAAGCAATTGAGGCGGCGGCAGGGAGGCCTTTTATACACGGCTTAGCCTGTGCCTACTGCAGGGCCTTTTGAAAACCGGCCACCAAATGGGCCTATTTCTCTGCCCTCTGTTATCATTGACGCCCTCAGCCGTTGTGCTCACCGGGAGCAAGGCCGCAGTCTTTTCTCTCCCCTACATTTGCGCTGTTCAGCGACGGCAGGGACACAAATGCATGCTGTGATAAGTTTGCAGCCTCCCCGAGGGAAAGCCAGCTGTTGCTGGCACACGGGACGTGATGTCGTCCTTGTACTTCCTCTGCAAAAGTGACTGCACTGCCGCTGGCCAGCACTGTTGTTGGAGGCCCCCTGTCTCCCCCGGAGAGGGAGCAGCGCCCTCTGCTGCCTAGAAAGATGAAAAAGCTTACAGCACCTGGTATTCCCAGGCGGTCTCCCATCCAAGTACTAACCAGGCCCGACCCTGCTTAGCTTCCGAGATCGGACGAGATCGGGCGTGTTCAGAGTGGTATGGCCGTAAGCAATTGAGGCGGCAGCAGGGAGGCCTTTTATACACGGCTTAGCCTGTGCCTACTGCAGGGCCTTTTGAAAACCGGCCACCAAATGGGCCTATTTCTCTGCCCTCTGTTATCATTGACGCCCTCAGCCGTTGTGCTCACCGGGAGCAAGGCCGCAGTCTTTTCTCTCCCCTACATTTGCGCTGTTCAGCGACGGCAGGGACACAAATGCATGCTGTGATAAGTTTGCAGCCTCCCCGAGGGAAAGCCAGCTGTTGCTGGCACACGGGACGTGATGTCGTCCTTGTACTTCCTCTGCAAAAGTGACTGCACTGCCGCTGGCCAGCACTGTTGTTGGAGGCCCCCTGTCTCCCCCGGAGAGGGAGCAGCGCCCTCTGCTGCCTAGAAAGATGAAAAAGCTTACAGCACCTGGTATTCCCAGGCGGTCTCCCATCCAAGTACTAACCAGGCCCGACCCTGCTTAGCTTCCGAGATCGGACGAGATCGGGCGTGTTCAGAGTGGTATGGCCGTAAGCAATTGAGGCGGCGGCAGGGAGGCCTGTTATACACGGCTTAGCCTGTGCCTACTGCAGGGCCTTTTGAAAACCGGCCACCAAATGGGCCTATTTCTCTGCCCTCTGTTATCATTGACGCCCTCAGCCGTTGTGCTCACCGGGAGCAAGGCCGCAGTCTTTTCTCTCCCCTACATTTGCGCTGTTCAGCGACGGCAGGGACACAAATGCATGCTGTGATAAGTTTGCAGCCTCCCCGAGGGAAAGCCAGCTGTTGCTGGCACACGGGACGTGATGTCGTCCTTGTACTTCCTCTGCAAAAGTGACTGCACTGCCGCTGGCCAGCACTGTTGTTGGAGGCCCCCTGTCTCCCCCGGAGAGGGAGCAGCGCCCTCTGCTGCCTAGAAAGATGAAAAAGCTTACAGCACCTGGTATTCCCAGGCGGTCTCCCATCCAAGTACTAACCAGGCCCGCCCCTGCTTAGCTTCCGAGATCGGACGAGATCGGGCGTGTTCAGAGTGGTATGGCCGTAAGCAATTGAGGCGGCGGCAGGGAGGCCTTTTATACACGGCTTAGCCTGTGCCTACTGCAGGGCCTTTTGAAAACCGGCCACCAAATGGGCCTATTTCTCTGCCCTCTGTTATCATTGACGCCCTCAGCCGTTGTGCTCACCGGGAGCAAGGCCGCAGTCTTTTCTCTCCCCTACATTTGCGCTGTTCAGCGACGGCAGGGACACAAATGCATGCTGTGATAAGTTTGCAGCCTCCCCGAGGGAAAGCCAGCTGTTGCTGGCACACGGGACGTGATGTCGTCCTTGTACTTCCTCTGCAAAAGTGACTGCACTGCCGCTGGCCAGCACTGTTGTTGGAGGCCCCCTGTCTCCCCCGGAGAGGGAGCAGCGCCCTCTGCTGCCTAGAAAGATGAAAAAGCTTACAGCACCTGGTATTCCCAGGCGGTCTCCCATCCAAGTACTAACCAGGCCCGACCCTGCTTAGCTTCCGAGATCGGACGAGATCGGGCGTGTTCAGAGTGGTATGGCCGTAAGCAATTGAGGCGGCGGCAGGGAGGCCTTTTATACACGGCTTAGCCTGTGCCTACTGCAGGGCCTTTTGAAAACCGGCCACCAAATGGGCCTATTTCTCTGCCCTCTGTTATCATTGACGCCCTCAGCCGTTGTGCTCACCGGGAGCAAGGCCGCAGTCTTTTCTCTCCCCTACATTTGCGCTGTTCAGCGACGGCAGGGACACAAATGCATGCTGTGATAAGTTTGCAGCCTCCCCGAGGGAAAGCCAGCTGTTGCTGGCACACGGGACGTGATGTCGTCCTTGTACTTCCTCTGCAAAAGTGACTGCACTGCCGCTGGCCAGCACTGTTGTTGGAGGCCCCCTGTCTCCCCCGGAGAGGGAGCAGCGCCCTCTGCTGCCTAGAAAGATGAAAAAGCTTACAGCACCTGGTATTCCCAGGCGGTCTCCCATCCAAGTACTAACCAGGCCCGACCCTGCTTAGCTTCCGAGATCGGACGAGATCGGGCGTGTTCAGAGTGGTATGGCCGTAAGCAATTGAGGCGGCGGCAGGGAGGCCTTTTATACACGGCTTAGCCTGTGCCTACTGCAGGGCCTTTTGAAAACCGGCCACCAAATGGGCCTATTTCTCTGCCCTCTGTTATCATTGACGCCCTCAGCCGTTGTGCTCACCGGGAGCAAGGCCGCAGTCTTTTCTCTCCCCTACATTTGCGCTGTTCAGCGACGGCAGGGACACAAATGCATGCTGTGATAAGTTTGCAGCCTCCCCGAGGGAAAGCCAGCTGTTGCTGGCACACGGGACGTGATGTCGTCCTTGTACTTCCTCTGCAAAAGTGACTGCACTGCCGCTGGCCAGCACTGTTGTTGGAGGCCCCCTGTCTCCCCCGGAGAGGGAGCAGCGCCCTCTGCTGCCTAGAAAGATGAAAAAGCTTACAGCACCTGGTATTCCCAGGCGGTCTCCCATCCAAGTACTAACCAGGCCCGACCCTGCTTAGCTTCCGAGATCGGACGAGATCGGGCGTGTTCAGAGTGGTATGGCCGTAAGCAATTGAGGCGGCGGCAGGGAGGCCTTTTATACACGGCTTAGCCTGTGCCTACTGCAGGGCCTTTTGAAAACCGGCCACCAAATGGGCCTATTTCTCTGCCCTCTGTTATCATTGACGCCCTCAGCCGTTGTGCTCACCGGGAGCAAGGCCGCAGTCTTTTCTCTCCCCTACATTTGCGCTGTTCAGCGACGGCAGGGACACAAATGCATGCTGTGATAAGTTTGCAGCCTCCCCGAGGGAAAGCCAGCTGTTGCTGGCACACGGGACGTGATGTCGTCCTTGTACTTCCTCTGCAAAAGTGACTGCACTGCCGCTGGCCAGCACTGTTGTTGGAGGCCCCCTGTCTCCCCCGGAGAGGGAGCAGCGCCCTCTGCTGCCTAGAAAGATGAAAAAGCTTACAGCACCTGGTATTCCCAGGCGGTCTCCCATCCAAGTACTAACCAGGCCCGACCCTGCTTAGCTTCCGAGATCGGACGAGATCGGGCGTGTTCAGAGTGGTATGGCCGTAAGCAATTGAGGCGGCGGCAGGGAGGCCTTTTATACACGGCTTAGCCTGTGCCTACTGCAGGGCCTTTTGAAAACCGGCCACCAAATGGGCCTATTTCTCTGCCCTCTGTTATCATTGACGCCCTCAGCCGTTGTGCTCACCGGGAGCAAGGCCGCAGTCTTTTCTCTCCCCTACATTTGCGCTGTTCAGCGACGGCAGGGACACAAATGCATGCTGTGATAAGTTTGCAGCCTCCCCGAGGGAAAGCCAGCTGTTGCTGGCACACGGGACGTGATGTCGTCCTTGTACTTCCTCTGCAAAAGTGACTGCACTGCCGCTGGCCAGCACTGTTGTTGGAGGCCCCCTGTCTCCCCCGGAGAGGGAGCAGCGCCCTCTGCTGCCTAGAAAGATGAAAAAGCTTACAGCACCTGGTATTCCCAGGCGGTCTCCCATCCAAGTACTAACCAGGCCCGACCCTGCTTAGCTTCCGAGATCGGACGAGATCGGGCGTGTTCAGAGTGGTATGGCCGTAAGCAATTGAGGCGGCGGCAGGGAGGCCTTTTATACACGGCTTAGCCTGTGCCTACTGCAGGGCCTTTTGAAAACCGGCCACCAAATGGGCCTATTTCTCTGCCCTCTGTTATCATTGACGCCCTCAGCCGTTGTGCTCACCGGGAGCAAGGCCGCAGTCTTTTCTCTCCCCTACATTTGCGCTGTTCAGCGACGGCAGGGACACAAATGCATGCTGTGATAAGTTTGCAGCCTCCCCGAGGGAAAGCCAGCTGTTGCTGGCACACGGGACGTGATGTCGTCCTTGTACTTCCTCTGCAAAAGTGACTGCACTGCCGCTGGCCAGCACTGTTGTTGGAGGCCCCCTGTCTCCCCCGGAGAGGGAGCAGCGCCCTCTGCTGCCTAGAAAGATGAAAAAGCTTACAGCACCTGGTATTCCCAGGCGGTCTCCCATCCAAGTACTAACCAGGCCCGACCCTGCTTAGCTTCCGAGATCGGACGAGATCGGGCGTGTTCAGAGTGGTATGGCCGTAAGCAATTGAGGCGGCGGCAGGGAGGCCTTTTATACACGGCTTAGCCTGTGCCTACTGCAGGGCCTTTTGAAAACCGGCCACCAAATGGGCCTATTTCTCTGCCCTCTGTTATCATTGACGCCCTCAGCCGTTGTGCTCACCGGGAGCAAGGCCGCAGTCTTTTCTCTCCCCTACATTTGCGCTGTTCAGCGACGGCAGGGACACAAATGCATGCTGTGATAAGTTTGCAGCCTCCCCGAGGGAAAGCCAGCTGTTGCTGGCACACGGGACGTGATGTCGTCCTTGTACTTCCTCTGCAAAAGTGACTGCACTGCCGCTGGCCAGCACTGTTGTTGGAGGCCCCCTGTCTCCCCCGGAGAGGGAGCAGCGCCCTCTGCTGCCTAGAAAGATGAAAAAGCTTACAGCACCTGGTATTCCCAGGCGGTCTCCCATCCAAGTACTAACCAGGCCCGACCCTGCTTAGCTTCCGAGATCGGACGAGATCGGGCGTGTTCAGAGTGGTATGGCCGTAAGCAATTGAGGCGGCGGCAGGGAGGCCTTTTATACACGGCTTAGCCTGTGCCTACTGCAGGGCCTTTTGAAAACCGGCCACCAAATGGGCCTATTTCTCTGCCCTCTGTTATCATTGACGCCCTCAGCCGTTGTGCTCACCGGGAGCAAGGCCGCAGTCTTTTCTCTCCCCTACATTTGCGCTGTTCAGCGACGGCAGGGACACAAATGCATGCTGTGATAAGTTTGCAGCCTCCCCGAGGGAAAGCCAGCTGTTGCTGGCACACGGGACGTGATGTCGTCCTTGTACTTCCTCTGCAAAAGTGACTGCACTGCCGCTGGCCAGCACTGTTGTTGGAGGCCCCCTGTCTCCCCCGGAGAGGGAGCAGCGCCCTCTGCTGCCTAGAAAGATGAAAAAGCTTACAGCACCTGGTATTCCCAGGCGGTCTCCCATCCAAGTACTAACCAGGCCCGACCCTGCTTAGCTTCCGAGATCGGACGAGATCGGGCGTGTTCAGAGTGGTATGGCCGTAAGCAATTGAGGCGGCGGCAGGGAGGCCTTTTATACACGGCTTAGCCTGTGCCTACTGCAGGGCCTTTTGAAAACCGGCCACCAAATGGGCCTATTTCTCTGCCCTCTGTTATCATTGACGCCCTCAGCCGTTGTGCTCACCGGGAGCAAGGCCGCAGTCTTTTCTCTCCCCTACATTTGCGCTGTTCAGCGACGGCAGGGACACAAATGCATGCTGTGATAAGTTTGCAGCCTCCCCGAGGGAAAGCCAGCTGTTGCTGGCACACGGGACGTGATGTCGTCCTTGTACTTCCTCTGCAAAAGTGACTGCACTGCCGCTGGCCAGCACTGTTGTTGGAGGCCCCCTGTCTCCCCCGGAGAGGGAGCAGCGCCCTCTGCTGCCTAGAAAGATGAAAAAGCTTACAGCACCTGGTATTCCCAGGCGGTCTCCCATCCAAGTACTAACCAGGCCCGACCCTGCTTAGCTTCCGAGATCGGACGAGATCGGGCGTGTTCAGAGTGGTATGGCCGTAAGCAATTGAGGCGGCGGCAGGGAGGCCTTTTATACACGGCTTAGCCTGTGCCTACTGCAGGGCCTTTTGAAAACCGGCCACCAAATGGGCCTATTTCTCTGCCCTCTGTTATCATTGACGCCCTCAGCCGTTGTGCTCACCGGGAGCAAGGCCGCAGTCTTTTCTCTCCCCTACATTTGCGCTGTTCAGCGACGGCAGGGACACAAATGCATGCTGTGATAAGTTTGCAGCCTCCCCGAGGGAAAGCCAGCTGTTGCTGGCACACGGGACGTGATGTCGTCCTTGTACTTCCTCTGCAAAAGTGACTGCACTGCCGCTGGCCAGCACTGTTGTTGGAGGCCCCCTGTCTCCCCCGGAGAGGGAGCAGCGCCCTCTGCTGCCTAGAAAGATGAAAAAGCTTACAGCACCTGGTATTCCCAGGCGGTCTCCCATCCAAGTACTAACCAGGCCCGACCCTGCTTAGCTTCCGAGATCGGACGAGATCGGGCGTGTTCAGAGTGGTATGGCCGTAAGCAATTGAGGCGGCGGCAGGGAGGCCTTTTATACACGGCTTAGCCTGTGCCTACTGCAGGGCCTTTTGAAAACCGGCCACCAAATGGGCCTATTTCTCTGCCCTCTGTTATCATTGACGCCCTCAGCCGTTGTGCTCACCGGGAGCAAGGCCGCAGTCTTTTCTCTCCCCTACATTTGCGCTGTTCAGCGACGGCAGGGACACAAATGCATGCTGTGATAAGTTTGCAGCCTCCCCGAGGGAAAGCCAGCTGTTGCTGGCACACGGGACGTGATGTCGTCCTTGTACTTCCTCTGCAAAAGTGACTGCACTGCCGCTGGCCAGCACTGTTGTTGGAGGCCCCCTGTCTCCCCCGGAGAGGGAGCAGCGCCCTCTGCTGCCTAGAAAGATGAAAAAGCTTACAGCACCTGGTATTCCCAGGCGGTCTCCCATCCAAGTACTAACCAGGCCCGACCCTGCTTAGCTTCCGAGATCGGACGAGATCGGGCGTGTTCAGAGTGGTATGGCCGTAAGCAATTGAGGCGGCGGCAGGGAGGCCTTTTATACACGGCTTAGCCTGTGCCTACTGCAGGGCCTTTTGAAAACCGGCCACCAAATGGGCCTATTTCTCTGCCCTCTGTTATCATTGACGCCCTCAGCCGTTGTGCTCACCGGGAGCAAGGCCGCAGTCTTTTCTCTCCCCTACATTTGCGCTGTTCAGCGACGGCAGGGACACAAATGCATGCTGTGATAAGTTTGCAGCCTCCCCGAGGGAAAGCCAGCTGTTGCTGGCACACGGGACGTGATGTCGTCCTTGTACTTCCTCTGCAAAAGTGACTGCACTGCCGCTGGCCAGCACTGTTGTTGGAGGCCCCCTGTCTCCCCCGGAGAGGGAGCAGCGCCCTCTGCTGCCTAGAAAGATGAAAAAGCTTACAGCACCTGGTATTCCCAGGCGGTCTCCCATCCAAGTACTAACCAGGCCCGACCCTGCTTAGCTTCCGAGATCGGACGAGATCGGGCGTGTTCAGAGTGGTATGGCCGTAAGCAATTGAGGCGGCGGCAGGGAGGCCTTTTATACACGGCTTAGCCTGTGCCTACTGCAGGGCCTTTTGAAAACCGGCCACCAAATGGGCCTATTTCTCTGCCCTCTGTTATCATTGACGCCCTCAGCCGTTGTGCTCACCGGGAGCAAGGCCGCAGTCTTTTCTCTCCCCTACATTTGCGCTGTTCAGCGACGGCAGGGACACAAATGCATGCTGTGATAAGTTTGCAGCCTCCCCGAGGGAAAGCCAGCTGTTGCTGGCACACGGGACGTGATGTCGTCCTTGTACTTCCTCTGCAAAAGTGACTGCACTGCCGCTGGCCAGCACTGTTGTTGGAGGCCCCCTGTCTCCCCCGGAGAGGGAGCAGCGCCCTCTGCTGCCTAGAAAGATGAAAAAGCTTACAGCACCTGGTATTCCCAGGCGGTCTCCCATCCAAGTACTAACCAGGCCCGACCCTGCTTAGCTTCCGAGATCGGACGAGATCGGGCGTGTTCAGAGTGGTATGGCCGTAAGCAATTGAGGCGGCGGCAGGGAGGCCTTTTATACACGGCTTAGCCTGTGCCTACTGCAGGGCCTTTTGAAAACCGGCCACCAAATGGGCCTATTTCTCTGCCCTCTGTTATCATTGACGCCCTCAGCCGTTGTGCTCACCGGGAGCAAGGCCGCAGTCTTTTCTCTCCCCTACATTTGCGCTGTTCAGCGACGGCAGGGACACAAATGCATGCTGTGATAAGTTTGCAGCCTCCCCGAGGGAAAGCCAGCTGTTGCTGGCACACGGGACGTGATGTCGTCCTTGTACTTCCTCTGCAAAAGTGACTGCACTGCCGCTGGCCAGCACTGTTGTTGGAGGCCCCCTGTCTCCCCCGGAGAGGGAGCAGCGCCCTCTGCTGCCTAGAAAGATGAAAAAGCTTACAGCACCTGGTATTCCCAGGCGGTCTCCCATCCAAGTACTAACCAGGCCCGACCCTGCTTAGCTTCCGAGATCGGACGAGATCGGGCGTGTTCAGAGTGGTATGGCCGTAAGCAATTGAGGCGGCGGCAGGGAGGCCTTTTATACACGGCTTAGCCTGTGCCTACTGCAGGGCCTTTTGAAAACCGGCCACCAAATGGGCCTATTTCTCTGCCCTCTGTTATCATTGACGCCCTCAGCCGTTGTGCTCACCGGGAGCAAGGCCGCAGTCTTTTCTCTCCCCTACATTTGCGCTGTTCAGCGACGGCAGGGACACAAATGCATGCTGTGATAAGTTTGCAGCCTCCCCGAGGGAAAGCCAGCTGTTGCTGGCACACGGGACGTGATGTCGTCCTTGTACTTCCTCTGCAAAAGTGACTGCACTGCCGCTGGCCAGCACTGTTGTTGGAGGCCCCCTGTATCCCCCGGAGAGGGAGCAGCGCCCTCTGCTGCCTAGAAAGATGAAAAAGCTTACAGCACCTGGTATTCCCAGGCGGTCTCCCATCCAAGTACTAACCAGGCCCGACCCTGCTTAGCTTCCGAGATCGGACGAGATCGGGCGTGTTCAGAGTGGTATGGCCGTAAGCAATTGAAGCGGCGGCAGGGAGGCCTTTTATACACGGCTTAGCCTGTGCCTACTGCAGGGCCTTTTGAAAACCGGCCACCAAATGGGCCTATTTCTCTGCCCTCTGTTATCATTGACGCCCTCAGCCGTTGTGCTCACCGGGAGCAAGGCCGCAGTCTTTTCTCTCCCCTACATTTGCGCTGTTCAGCGACGGCAGGGACACAAATGCATGCTGTGATAAGTTTGCAGCCTCCCCGAGGGAAAGCCAGCTGTTGCTGGCACACGGGACGTGATGTCGTCCTTGTACTTCCTCTGCAAAAGTGACTGCACTGCCGCTGGCCAGCACTGTTGTTGGAGGCCCCCTGTCTCCCCCGGAGAGGGAGCAGCGCCCTCTGCTGCCTAGAAAGATGAAAAAGCTTACAGCACCTGGTATTCCCAGGCGGTCTCCCATCCAAGTACTAACCAGGCCCGACCCTGCTTAGCTTCCGAGATCGGACGAGATCGGGCGTGTTCAGAGTGGTATGGCCGTAAGCAATTGAGGCGGCGGCAGGGAGGCCTTTTATACACGGCTTAGCCTGTGCCTACTGCAGGGCCTTTTGAAAACCGGCCACCAAATGGGCCTATTTCTCTGCCCTCTGTTATCATTGACGCCCTCAGCCGTTGTGCTCACCGGGAGCAAGGCCGCAGTCTTTTCTCTCCCCTACATTTGCGCTGTTCAGCGACGGCAGGGACACAAATGCATGCTGTGATAAGTTTGCAGCCTCCCCGAGGGAAAGCCAGCTGTTGCTGGCACACGGGACGTGATGTCGTCCTTGTACTTCCTCTGCAAAAGTGACTGCACTGCCGCTGGCCAGCACTGTTGTTGGAGGCCCCCTGTCTCCCCCGGAGAGGGAGCAGCGCCCTCTGCTGCCTAGAAAGATGAAAAAGCTTACAGCACCTGGTATTCCCAGGCGGTCTCCCATCCAAGTACTAACCAGGCCCGCCCCTGCTTAGCTTCCGAGATCGGACGAGATCGGGCGTGTTCAGAGTGGTATGGCCGTAAGCAATTGAGGCGGCGGCAGGGAGGCCTTTTATACACGGCTTAGCCTGTGCCTACTGCAGGGCCTTTTGAAAACCGGCCACCAAATGGGCCTATTTCTCTGCCCTCTGTTATCATTGACGCCCTCAGCCGTTGTGCTCACCGGGAGCAAGGCCGCAGTCTTTTCTCTCCCCTACATTTGCGCTGTTCAGCGACGGCAGGGACACAAATGCATGCTGTGATAAGTTTGCAGCCTCCCCGAGGGAAAGCCAGCTGTTGCTGGCACACGGGACGTGATGTCGTCCTTGTACTTCCTCTGCAAAAGTGACTGCACTGCCGCTGGCCAGCACTGTTGTTGGAGGCCCCCTGTCTCCCCCGGAGAGGGAGCAGCGCCCTCTGCTGCCTAGAAAGATGAAAAAGCTTACAGCACCTGGTATTCCCAGGCGGTCTCCCATCCAAGTACTAACCAGGCCCGACCCTGCTTAGCTTCCGAGATCGGGCGTGTTCAGAGTGGTATGGCCGTAAGCAATTGAGGCGGCGGCAGGGAGGCCTGTTATACACGGCTTAGCCTGTGCCTACTGCAGGGCCTTTTGAAAACCGGCCACCAAATGGGCCTATTTCTCTGCCCTCTGTTATCATTGACGCCCTCAGCCGTTGTGCTCACCGGGAGCAAGGCCGCAGTCTTTTCTCTCCCCTACATTTGCGCTGTTCAGCGACGGCAGGGACACAAATGCATGCTGTGATAAGTTTGCAGCCTCCCCGAGGGAAAGCCAGCTGTTGCTGGCACACGGGACGTGATGTCGTCCTTGTACTTCCTCTGCAAAAGTGACTGCACTGCCGCTGGCCAGCACTGTTGTTGGAGGCCCCCTGTCTCCCCCGGAGAGGGAGCAGCGCCCTCTGCTGCCTAGAAAGATGAAAAAGCTTACAGCACCTGGTATTCCCAGGCGGTCTCCCATCCAAGTACTAACCAGGCCCGACCCTGCTTAGCTTCCGAGATCGGACGAGATCGGGCGTGTTCAGAGTGGTATGGCCGTAAGCAATTGAGGCGGCGGCAGGGAGGCCTTTTATACACGGCTTAGCCTGTGCCTACTGCAGGGCCTTTTGAAAACCGGCCACCAAATGGGCCTATTTCTCTGCCCTCTGTTATCATTGACGCCCTCAGCCGTTGTGCTCACCGGGAGCAAGGCCGCAGTCTTTTCTCTCCCCTACATTTGCGCTGTTCAGCGACGGCAGGGACACAAATGCATGCTGTGATAAGTTTGCAGCCTCCCCGAGGGAAAGCCAGCTGTTGCTGGCACACGGGACGTGATGTCGTCCTTGTACTTCCTCTGCAAAAGTGACTGCACTGCCGCTGGCCAGCACTGTTGTTGGAGGCCCCCTGTCTCCCCCGGAGAGGGAGCAGCGCCCTCTGCTGCCTAGAAAGATGAAAAAGCTTACAGCACCTGGTATTCCCAGGCGGTCTCCCATCCAAGTACTAACCAGGCCCGCCCCTGCTTAGCTTCCGAGATCGGACGAGATCGGGCGTGTTCAGAGTGGTATGGCCGTAAGCAATTGAGGCGGCGGCAGGGAGGCCTTTTATACACGGCTTAGCCTGTGCCTACTGCAGGGCCTTTTGAAAACCGGCCACCAAATGGGCCTATTTCTCTGCCCTCTGTTATCATTGACGCCCTCAGCCGTTGTGCTCACCGGGAGCAAGGCCGCAGTCTTTTCTCTCCCCTACATTTGCGCTGTTCAGCGACGGCAGGGACACAAATGCATGCTGTGATAAGTTTGCAGCCTCCCCGAGGGAAAGCCAGCTGTTGCTGGCACACGGGACGTGATGTCGTCCTTGTACTTCCTCTGCAAAAGTGACTGCACTGCCGCTGGCCAGCACTGTTGTTGGAGGCCCCCTGTCTCCCCCGGAGAGGGAGCAGCGCCCTCTGCTGCCTAGAAAGATGAAAAAGCTTACAGCACCTGGTATTCCCAGGCGGTCTCCCATCCAAGTACTAACCAGGCCCGACCCTGCTTAGCTTCCGAGATCGGGCGTGTTCAGAGTGGTATGGCCGTAAGCAATTGAGGCGGCGGCAGGGAGGCCTGTTATACACGGCTTAGCCTGTGCCTACTGCAGGGCCTTTTGAAAACCGGCCACCAAATGGGCCTATTTCTCTGCCCTCTGTTATCATTGACGCCCTCAGCCGTTGTGCTCACCGGGAGCAAGGCCGCAGTCTTTTCTCTCCCCTACATTTGCGCTGTTCAGCGACGGCAGGGACACAAATGCATGCTGTGATAAGTTTGCAGCCTCCCCGAGGGAAAGCCAGCTGTTGCTGGCACACGGGACGTGATGTCGTCCTTGTACTTCCTCTGCAAAAGTGACTGCACTGCCGCTGGCCAGCACTGTTGTTGGAGGCCCCCTGTCTCCCCCGGAGAGGGAGCAGCGCCCTCTGCTGCCTAGAAAGATGAAAAAGCTTACAGCACCTGGTATTCCCAGGCGGTCTCCCATCCAAGTACTAACCAGGCCCGACCCTGCTTAGCTTCCGAGATCGGACGAGATCGGGCGTGTTCAGAGTGGTATGGCCGTAAGCAATTGAGGCGGCGGCAGGGAGGCCTTTTATACACGGCTTAGCCTGTGCCTACTGCAGGGCCTTTTGAAAACCGGCCACCAAATGGGCCTATTTCTCTGCCCTCTGTTATCATTGACGCCCTCAGCCGTTGTGCTCACCGGGAGCAAGGCCGCAGTCTTTTCTCTCCCCTACATTTGCGCTGTTCAGCGACGGCAGGGACACAAATGCATGCTGTGATAAGTTTGCAGCCTCCCCGAGGGAAAGCCAGCTGTTGCTGGCACACGGGACGTGATGTCGTCCTTGTACTTCCTCTGCAAAAGTGACTGCACTGCCGCTGGCCAGCACTGTTGTTGGAGGCCCCCTGTCTCCCCCGGAGAGGGAGCAGCGCCCTCTGCTGCCTAGAAAGATGAAAAAGCTTACAGCACCTGGTATTCCCAGGCGGTCTCCCATCCAAGTACTAACCAGGCCCGACCCTGCTTAGCTTCCGAGATCGGACGAGATCGGGCGTGTTCAGAGTGGTATGGCCGTAAGCAATTGAGGCAGCGGCAGGGAGGCCTTTTATACACGGCTTAGCCTGTGCCTACTGCAGGGCCTTTTGAAAACCGGCCACCAAATGGGCCTATTTCTCTGCCCTCTGTTATCATTGACGCCCTCAGCCGTTGTGCTCACCGGGAGCAAGGCCGCAGTCTTTTCTCTCCCCTACATTTGCGCTGTTCAGCGACGGCAGGGACACAAATGCATGCTGTGATAAGTTTGCAGCCTCCCCGAGGGAAAGCCAGCTGTTGCTGGCACACGGGACGTGATGTCGTCCTTGTACTTCCTCTGCAAAAGTGACTGCACTGCCGCTGGCCAGCACTGTTGTTGGAGGCCCCCTGTCTCCCCCGGAGAGGGAGCAGCGCCCTCTGCTGCCTAGAAAGATGAAAAAGCTTACAGCACCTGGTATTCCCAGGCGGTCTCCCATCCAAGTACTAACCAGGCCCGACCCTGCTTAGCTTCCGAGATCGGACGAGATCGGGCGTGTTCAGAGTGGTATGGCGGTAAGCAATTGAGGCGGTGGCAGGGAGGCCTTTTATACACGGCTTAGCCTGTGCCTACTGCAGGGCCTTTTGAAAACCGGCCACCAAATGGGCCTATTTCTCTGCCCTCTGTTATCATTGACGCCCTCAGCCGTTGTGCTCACCGGGAGCAAGGCCGCAGTCTTTTCTCTCCCCTACATTTGCGCTGTTCAGCGACGGCAGGGACACAAATGCATGCTGTGATAAGTTTGCAGCCTCCCCGAGGGAAAGCCAGCTGTTGCTGGCACACGGGACGTGATGTCGTCCTTGTACTTCCTCTGCAAAAGTGACTGCACTGCCGCTGGCCAGCACTGTTGTTGGAGGCCCCCTGTCTCCCCCGGAGAGGGAGCAGCGCCCTCTGCTGCCTAGAAAGATGAAAAAGCTTACAGCACCTGGTATTCCCAGGCGGTCTCCCATCCAAGTACTAACCAGGCCCGACCCTGCTTAGCTTCCGAGATCGGACGAGATCGGGCGTGTTCAGAGTGGTATGGCCGTAAGCAATTGAGGCGGCGGCAGGGAGGCCTTTTATACACGGCTTAGCCTGTGCCTACTGCAGGGCCTTTTGAAAACCGGCCACCAAATGGGCCTATTTCTCTGCCCTCTATTATCATTGACGCCCTCAGCCGTTGTGCTCACCGGGAGCAAGGCCGCAGTCTTTTCTCTCCCCTACATTTGCGCTGTTCAGCGACGGCAGGGACACAAATGCATGCTGTGATAAGTTTGCAGCCTCCCCGAGGGAAAGCCAGCTGTTGCTGGCACACGGGACGTGATGTCGTCCTTGTACTTCCTCTGCAAAAGTGACTGCACTGCCGCTGGCCAGCACTGTTGTTGGAGGCCCCCTGTCTCCCCCGGAGAGGGAGCAGCGCCCTCTGCTGCCTAGAAAGATGAAAAAGCTTACAGCACCTGGTATTCCCAGGCGGTCTCCCATCCAAGTACTAACCAGGCCCGACCCTGCTTAGCTTCCGAGATCGGACGAGATCGGGCGTGTTCAGAGTGGTATGGCCGTAAGCAATTGAGGCGGCGGCAGGGAGGCCTTTTATACACGGCTTAGCCTGTGCCTACTGCAGGGCCTTTTGAAAACCGGCCACCAAATGGGCCTATTTCTCTGCCCTCTGTTATCATTGACGCCCTCAGCCGTTGTGCTCACCGGGAGCAAGGCCGCAGTCTTTTCTCTCCCCTACATTTGCGCTGTTCAGCGACGGCAGGGACACAAATGCATGCTGTGATAAGTTTGCAGCCTCCCCGAGGGAAAGCCAGCTGTTGCTGGCACACGGGACGTGATGTCGTCCTTGTACTTCCTCTGCAAAAGTGACTGCACTGCCGCTGGCCAGCACTGTTGTTGGAGGCCCCCTGTCTCCCCCGGAGAGGGAGCAGCGCCCTCTGCTGCCTAGAAAGATGAAAAAGCTTACAGCACCTGGTATTCCCAGGCGGTCTCCCATCCAAGTACTAACCAGGCCCGACCCTGCTTAGCTTCCGAGATCGGGCGTGTTCAGAGTGGTATGGCCGTAAGCAATTGAGGCGGCGGCAGGGAGGCCTGTTATACACGGCTTAGCCTGTGCCTACTGCAGGGCCTTTTGAAAACCGGCCACCAAATGGGCCTATTTCTCTGCCCTCTGTTATCATTGACGCCCTCAGCCGTTGTGCTCACCGGGAGCAAGGCCGCAGTCTTTTCTCTCCCCTACATTTGCGCTGTTCAGCGACGGCAGGGACACAAATGCATGCTGTGATAAGTTTGCAGCCTCCCCGAGGGAAAGCCAGCTGTTGCTGGCACACGGGACGTGATGTCGTCCTTGTACTTCCTCTGCAAAAGTGACTGCACTGCCGCTGGCCAGCACTGTTGTTGGAGGCCCCCTGTCTCCCCCGGAGAGGGAGCAGCGCCCTCTGCTGCCTAGAAAGATGAAAAAGCTTACAGCACCTGGTATTCCCAGGCGGTCTCCCATCCAAGTACTAACCAGGCCCGACCCTGCTTAGCTTCCGAGATCGGACGAGATCGGGCGTGTTCAGAGTGGTATGGCCGTAAGCAATTGAGGCGGCGGCAGGGAGGCCTTTTATACACGGCTTAGCCTGTGCCTACTGCAGGGCCTTTTGAAAACCGGCCACCAAATGGGCCTATTTCTCTGCCCTCTGTTATCATTGACGCCCTCAGCCGTTGTGCTCACCGGGAGCAAGGCCGCAGTCTTTTCTCTCCCCTACATTTGCGCTGTTCAGCGACGGCAGGGACACAAATGCATGCTGTGATAAGTTTGCAGCCTCCCCGAGGGAAAGCCAGCTGTTGCTGGCACACGGGACGTGATGTCGTCCTTGTACTTCCTCTGCAAAAGTGACTGCACTGCCGCTGGCCAGCACTGTTGTTGGAGGCCCCCTGTCTCCCCCGGAGAGGGAGCAGCGCCCTCTGCTGCCTAGAAAGATGAAAAAGCTTACAGCACCTGGTATTCCCAGGCGGTCTCCCATCCAAGTACTAACCAGGCCCGACCCTGCTTAGCTTCCGAGATCGGACGAGATCGGGCGTGTTCAGAGTGGTATGGCCGTAAGCAATTGAGGCAGCGGCAGGGAGGCCTTTTATACACGGCTTAGCCTGTGCCTACTGCAGGGCCTTTTGAAAACCGGCCACCAAATGGGCCTATTTCTCTGCCCTCTGTTATCATTGACGCCCTCAGCCGTTGTGCTCACCGGGAGCAAGGCCGCAGTCTTTTCTCTCCCCTACATTTGCGCTGTTCAGCGACGGCAGGGACACAAATGCATGCTGTGATAAGTTTGCAGCCTCCCCGAGGGAAAGCCAGCTGTTGCTGGCACACGGGACGTGATGTCGTCCTTGTACTTCCTCTGCAAAAGTGACTGCACTGCCGCTGGCCAGCACTGTTGTTGGAGGCCCCCTGTCTCCCCCGGAGAGGGAGCAGCGCCCTCTGCTGCCTAGAAAGATGAAAAAGCTTACAGCACCTGGTATTCCCAGGCGGTCTCCCATCCAAGTACTAACCAGGCCCGACCCTGCTTAGCTTCCGAGATCGGACGAGATCGGGCGTGTTCAGAGTGGTATGGCGGTAAGCAATTGAGGCGGTGGCAGGGAGGCCTTTTATACACGGCTTAGCCTGTGCCTACTGCAGGGCCTTTTGAAAACCGGCCACCAAATGGGCCTATTTCTCTGCCCTCTGTTATCATTGACGCCCTCAGCCGTTGTGCTCACCGGGAGCAAGGCCGCAGTCTTTTCTCTCCCCTACATTTGCGCTGTTCAGCGACGGCAGGGACACAAATGCATGCTGTGATAAGTTTGCAGCCTCCCCGAGGGAAAGCCAGCTGTTGCTGGCACACGGGACGTGATGTCGTCCTTGTACTTCCTCTGCAAAAGTGACTGCACTGCCGCTGGCCAGCACTGTTGTTGGAGGCCCCCTGTCTCCCCCGGAGAGGGAGCAGCGCCCTCTGCTGCCTAGAAAGATGAAAAAGCTTACAGCACCTGGTATTCCCAGGCGGTCTCCCATCCAAGTACTAACCAGGCCCGACCCTGCTTAGCTTCCGAGATCGGACGAGATCGGGCGTGTTCAGAGTGGTATGGCCGTAAGCAATTGAGGCGGCGGCAGGGAGGCCTTTTATACACGGCTTAGCCTGTGCCTACTGCAGGGCCTTTTGAAAACCGGCCACCAAATGGGCCTATTTCTCTGCCCTCTATTATCATTGACGCCCTCAGCCGTTGTGCTCACCGGGAGCAAGGCCGCAGTCTTTTCTCTCCCCTACATTTGCGCTGTTCAGCGACGGCAGGGACACAAATGCATGCTGTGATAAGTTTGCAGCCTCCCCGAGGGAAAGCCAGCTGTTGCTGGCACACGGGACGTGATGTCGTCCTTGTACTTCCTCTGCAAAAGTGACTGCACTGCCGCTGGCCAGCACTGTTGTTGGAGGCCCCCTGTCTCCCCCGGAGAGGGAGCAGCGCCCTCTGCTGCCTAGAAAGATGAAAAAGCTTACAGCACCTGGTATTCCCAGGCGGTCTCCCATCCAAGTACTAACCAGGCCCGACCCTGCTTAGCTTCCGAGATCGGACGAGATCGGGCGTGTTCAGAGTGGTATGGCCGTAAGCAATTGAGGCGGCGGCAGGGAGGCCTTTTATACACGGCTTAGCCTGTGCCTACTGCAGGGCCTTTTGAAAACCGGCCACCAAATGGGCCTATTTCTCTGCCCTCTGTTATCATTGACGCCCTCAGCCGTTGTGCTCACCGGGAGCAAGGCCGCAGTCTTTTCTCTCCCCTACATTTGCGCTGTTCAGCGACGGCAGGGACACAAATGCATGCTGTGATAAGTTTGCAGCCTCCCCGAGGGAAAGCCAGCTGTTGCTGGCACACGGGACGTGATGTCGTCCTTGTACTTCCTCTGCAAAAGTGACTGCACTGCCGCTGGCCAGCACTGTTGTTGGAGGCCCCCTGTCTCCCCCGGAGAGGGAGCAGCGCCCTCTGCTGCCTAGAAAGATGAAAAAGCTTACAGCACCTGGTATTCCCAGGCGGTCTCCCATCCAAGTACTAACCAGGCCCGACCCTGCTTAGCTTCCGAGATCGGGCGTGTTCAGAGTGGTATGGCCGTAAGCAATTGAGGCGGCGGCAGGGAGGCCTGTTATACACGGCTTAGCCTGTGCCTACTGCAGGGCCTTTTGAAAACCGGCCACCAAATGGGCCTATTTCTCTGCCCTCTGTTATCATTGACGCCCTCAGCCGTTGTGCTCACCGGGAGCAAGGCCGCAGTCTTTTCTCTCCCCTACATTTGCGCTGTTCAGCGACGGCAGGGACACAAATGCATGCTGTGATAAGTTTGCAGCCTCCCCGAGGGAAAGCCAGCTGTTGCTGGCACACGGGACGTGATGTCGTCCTTGTACTTCCTCTGCAAAAGTGACTGCACTGCCGCTGGCCAGCACTGTTGTTGGAGGCCCCCTGTCTCCCCCGGAGAGGGAGCAGCGCCCTCTGCTGCCTAGAAAGATGAAAAAGCTTACAGCACCTGGTATTCCCAGGCGGTCTCCCATCCAAGTACTAACCAGGCCCGACCCTGCTTAGCTTCCGAGATCGGACGAGATCGGGCGTGTTCAGAGTGGTATGGCCGTAAGCAATTGAGGCTGCGGCAGGGAGGCCTTTTATACACGGCTTAGCCTGTGCCTACTGCAGGGCCTTTTGAAAACCGGCCACCAAATGGGCCTATTTCTCTGCCCTCTGTTATCATTGACGCCCTCAGCCGTTGTGCTCACCGGGAGCAAGGCCGCAGTCTTTTCTCTCCCCTACATTTGCGCTGTTCAGCGACGGCAGGGACACAAATGCATGCTGTGATAAGTTTGCAGCCTCCCCGAGGGAAAGCCAGCTGTTGCTGGCACACGGGACGTGATGTCGTCCTTGTACTTCCTCTGCAAAAGTGACTGCACTGCCGCTGGCCAGCACTGTTGTTGGAGGCCCCCTGTCTCCCCCGGAGAGGGAGCAGCGCCCTCTGCTGCCTAGAAAGATGAAAAAGCTTACAGCACCTGGTATTCCCAGGCGGTCTCCCATCCAAGTACTAACCAGGCCCGACCCTGCTTAGCTTCCGAGATCGGACGAGATCGGGCGTGTTCAGAGTGGTATGGCCGTAAGCAATTGAGGCGGCGGCAGGGAGGCCTTTTATACACGGCTTAGCCTGTGCCTACTGCAGGGCCTTTTGAAAACCGGCCACCAAATGGGCCTATTTCTCTGCCCTCTGTTATCATTGACGCCCTCAGCCGTTGTGCTCACCGGGAGCAAGGCCGCAGTCTTTTCTCTCCCCTACATTTGCGCTGTTCAGCGACGGCAGGGACACAAATGCATGCTGTGATAAGTTTGCAGCCTCCCCGAGGGAAAGCCAGCTGTTGCTGGCACACGGGACGTGATGTCGTCCTTGTACTTCCTCTGCAAAAGTGACTGCACTGCCGCTGGCCAGCACTGTTGTTGGAGGCCCCCTGTCTCCCCCGGAGAGGGAGCAGCGCCCTCTGCTGCCTAGAAAGATGAAAAAGCTTACAGCACCTGGTATTCCCAGGCGGTCTCCCATCCAAGTACTAACCAGGCCCGACCCTGCTTAGCTTCCGAGATCGGGCGTGTTCAGAGTGGTATGGCCGTAAGCAATTGAGGCGGCGGCAGGGAGGCCTGTTATACACGGCTTAGCCTGTGCCTACTGCAGGGCCTTTTGAAAACCGGCCACCAAATGGGCCTATTTCTCTGCCCTCTGTTATCATTGACGCCCTCAGCCGTTGTGCTCACCGGGAGCAAGGCCGCAGTCTTTTCTCTCCCCTACATTTGCGCTGTTCAGCGACGGCAGGGACACAAATGCATGCTGTGATAAGTTTGCAGCCTCCCCGAGGGAAAGCCAGCTGTTGCTGGCACACGGGACGTGATGTCGTCCTTGTACTTCCTCTGCAAAAGTGACTGCACTGCCGCTGGCCAGCACTGTTGTTGGAGGCCCCCTGTCTCCCCCGGAGAGGGAGCAGCGCCCTCTGCTGCCTAGAAAGATGAAAAAGCTTACAGCACCTGGTATTCCCAGGCGGTCTCCCATCCAAGTACTAACCAGGCCCGACCCTGCTTAGCTTCCGAGATCGGACGAGATCGGGCGTGTTCAGAGTGGTATGGCCGTAAGCAATTGAGGCTGCGGCAGGGAGGCCTTTTATACACGGCTTAGCCTGTGCCTACTGCAGGGCCTTTTGAAAACCGGCCACCAAATGGGCCTATTTCTCTGCCCTCTGTTATCATTGACGCCCTCAGCCGTTGTGCTCACCGGGAGCAAGGCCGCAGTCTTTTCTCTCCCCTACATTTGCGCTGTTCAGCGACGGCAGGGACACAAATGCATGCTGTGATAAGTTTGCAGCCTCCCCGAGGGAAAGCCAGCTGTTGCTGGCACACGGGACGTGATGTCGTCCTTGTACTTCCTCTGCAAAAGTGACTGCACTGCCGCTGGCCAGCACTGTTGTTGGAGGCCCCCTGTCTCCCCCGGAGAGGGAGCAGCGCCCTCTGCTGCCTAGAAAGATGAAAAAGCTTACAGCACCTGGTATTCCCAGGCGGTCTCCCATCCAAGTACTAACCAGGCCCGACCCTGCTTAGCTTCCGAGATCGGACGAGATCGGGCGTGTTCAGAGTGGTATGGCCGTAAGCAATTGAGGCGGCGGCAGGGAGGCCTTTTATACACGGCTTAGCCTGTGCCTACTGCAGGGCCTTTTGAAAACCGGCCACCAAATGGGCCTATTTCTCTGCCCTCTGTTATCATTGACGCCCTCAGCCGTTGTGCTCACCGGGAGCAAGGCCGCAGTCTTTTCTCTCCCCTACATTTGCGCTGTTCAGCGACGGCAGGGACACAAATGCATGCTGTGATAAGTTTGCAGCCTCCCCGAGGGAAAGCCAGCTGTTGCTGGCACACGGGACGTGATGTCGTCCTTGTACTTCCTCTGCAAAAGTGACTGCACTGCCGCTGGCCAGCACTGTTGTTGGAGGCCCCCTGTCTCCCCCGGAGAGGGAGCAGCGCCCTCTGCTGCCTAGAAAGATGAAAAAGCTTACAGCACCTGGTATTCCCAGGCGGTCTCCCATCCAAGTACTAACCAGGCCCGACCCTGCTTAGCTTCCGAGATCGGGCGTGTTCAGAGTGGTATGGCCGTAAGCAATTGAGGCGGCGTCAGGGAGGCCTGTTATACACGGCTTAGCCTGTGCCTACTGCAGGGCCTTTTGAAAACCGGCCACCAAATGGGCCTATTTCTCTGCCCTCTGTTATCATTGACGCCCTCAGCCGTTGTGCTCACCGGGAGCAAGGCCGCAGTCTTTTCTCTCCCCTACATTTGCGCTGTTCAGCGACGGCAGGGACACAAATGCATGCTGTGATAAGTTTGCAGCCTCCCCGAGGGAAAGCCAGCTGTTGCTGGCACACGGGACGTGATGTCGTCCTTGTACTTCCTCTGCAAAAGTGACTGCACTGCCGCTGGCCAGCACTGTTGTTGGAGGCCCCCTGTCTCCCCCGGAGAGGGAGCAGCGCCCTCTGCTGCCTAGAAAGATGAAAAAGCTTACAGCACCTGGTATTCCCAGGCGGTCTCCCATCCAAGTACTAACCAGGCCCGACCCTGCTTAGCTTCCGAGATCGGACGAGATCGGGCGTGTTCAGAGTGGTATGGCCGTAAGCAATTGAGGCGGCGGCAGGGAGGCCTTTTATACACGGCTTAGCCTGTGCCTACTGCAGGGCCTTTTGAAAACCGGCCACCAAATGGGCCTATTTCTCTGCCCTCTGTTATCATTGACGCCCTCAGCCGTTGTGCTCACCGGGAGCAAGGCCGCAGTCTTTTCTCTCCCCTACATTTGCGCTGTTCAGCGACGGCAGGGACACAAATGCATGCTGTGATAAGTTTGCAGCCTCCCCGAGGGAAAGCCAGCTGTTGCTGGCACACGGGACGTGATGTCGTCCTTGTACTTCCTCTGCAAAAGTGACTGCACTGCCGCTGGCCAGCACTGTTGTTGGAGGCCCCCTGTCTCCCCCGGAGAGGGAGCAGCGCCCTCTGCTGCCTAGAAAGATGAAAAAGCTTACAGCACCTGGTATTCCCAGGCGGTCTCCCATCCAAGTACTAACCAGGCCCGACCCTGCTTAGCTTCCGAGATCGGACGAGATCGGGCGTGTTCAGAGTGGTATGGCCGTAAGCAATTGAGGCGGCGGCAGGGAGGCCTTTTATACACGGCTTAGCCTGTGCCTACTGCAGGGCCTTTTGAAAACCGGCCACCAAATGGGCCTATTTCTCTGCCCTCTGTTATCATTGACGCCCTCAGCCGTTGTGCTCACCGGGAGCAAGGCCGCAGTCTTTTCTCTCCCCTACATTTGCGCTGTTCAGCGACGGCAGGGACACAAATGCATGCTGTGATAAGTTTGCAGCCTCCCCGAGGGAAAGCCAGCTGTTGCTGGCACACGGGACGTGATGTCGTCCTTGTACTTCCTCTGCAAAAGTGACTGCACTGCCGCTGGCCAGCACTGTTGTTGGAGGCCCCCTGTCTCCCCCGGAGAGGGAGCAGCGCCCTCTGCTGCCTAGAAAGATGAAAAAGCTTACAGCACCTGGTATTCCCAGGCGGTCTCCCATCCAAGTACTAACCAGGCCCGACCCTGCTTAGCTTCCGAGATCGGACGAGATCGGGCGTGTTCAGAGTGGTATGGCCGTAAGCAATTGAGGCGGCGGCAGGGAGGCCTTTTATCCACGGCTTAGCCTGTGCCTACTGCAGGGCCTTTTGAAAACCGGCCACCAAATGGGCCTATTTCTCTGCCCTCTGTTATCATTGACGCCCTCAGCCGTTGTGCTCACCGGGAGCAAGGCCGCAGTCTTTTCTCTCCCCTACATTTGCGCTGTTCAGCGACGGCAGGGACACAAATGCATGCTGTGATAAGTTTGCAGCCTCCCCGAGGGAAAGCCAGCTGTTGCTGGCACACGGGACGTGATGTCGTCCTTGTACTTCCTCTGCAAAAGTGACTGCACTGCCGCTGGCCAGCACTGTTGTTGGAGGCCCCCTGTCTCCCCCGGAGAGGGAGCAGCGCCCTCTGCTGCCTAGAAAGATGAAAAAGCTTACAGCACCTGGTATTCCCAGGCGGTCTCCCATCCAAGTACTAACCAGGCCCGACCCTGCTTAGCTTCCGAGATCGGACGAGATCGGGCGTGTTCAGAGTGGTATGGCCGTAAGCAATTGAGGCGGCGGCAGGGAGGCCTTTTATACACGGCTTAGCCTGTGCCTACTGCAGGGCCTTTTGAAAACCGGCCACCAAATGGGCCTATTTCTCTGCCCTCTGTTATCATTGACGCCCTCAGCCGTTGTGCTCACCGGGAGCAAGGCCGCAGTCTTTTCTCTCCCCTACATTTGCGCTGTTCAGCGACGGCAGGGACACAAATGCATGCTGTGATAAGTTTGCAGCCTCCCCGAGGGAAAGCCAGCTGTTGCTGGCACACGGGACGTGATGTCGTCCTTGTACTTCCTCTGCAAAAGTGACTGCACTGCCGCTGGCCAGCACTGTTGTTGGAGGCCCCCTGTCTCCCCCGGAGAGGGAGCAGCGCCCTCTGCTGCCTAGAAAGATGAAAAAGCTTACAGCACCTGGTATTCCCAGGCGGTCTCCCATCCAAGTACTAACCAGGCCCGACCCTGCTTAGCTTCCGAGATCGGACGAGATCGGGCGTGTTCAGAGTGGTATGGCCGTAAGCAATTGAGGCGGCGGCAGGGAGGCCTTTTATACACGGCTTAGCCTGTGCCTACTGCAGGGCCTTTTGAAAACCGGCCACCAAATGGGCCTATTTCTCTGCCCTCTGTTATCATTGACGCCCTCAGCCGTTGTGCTCACCGGGAGCAAGGCCGCAGTCTTTTCTCTCCCCTACATTTGCGCTGTTCAGCGACGGCAGGGACACAAATGCATGCTGTGATAAGTTTGCAGCCTCCCCGAGGGAAAGCCAGCTGTTGCTGGCACACGGGACGTGATGTCGTCCTTGTACTTCCTCTGCAAAAGTGACTGCACTGCCGCTGGCCAGCACTGTTGTTGGAGGCCCCCTGTCTCCCCCGGAGAGGGAGCAGCGCCCTCTGCTGCCTAGAAAGATGAAAAAGCTTACAGCACCTGGTATTCCCAGGCGGTCTCCCATCCAAGTACTAACCAGGCCCGACCCTGCTTAGCTTCCGAGATCGGGCGTGTTCAGAGTGGTATGGCCGTAAGCAATTGAGGCGGCGTCAGGGAGGCCTGTTATACACGGCTTAGCCTGTGCCTACTGCAGGGCCTTTTGAAAACCGGCCACCAAATGGGCCTATTTCTCTGCCCTCTGTTATCATTGACGCCCTCAGCCGTTGTGCTCACCGGGAGCAAGGCCGCAGTCTTTTCTCTCCCCTACATTTGCGCTGTTCAGCGACGGCAGGGACACAAATGCATGCTGTGATAAGTTTGCAGCCTCCCCGAGGGAAAGCCAGCTGTTGCTGGCACACGGGACGTGATGTCGTCCTTGTACTTCCTCTGCAAAAGTGACTGCACTGCCGCTGGCCAGCACTGTTGTTGGAGGCCCCCTGTCTCCCCCGGAGAGGGAGCAGCGCCCTCTGCTGCCTAGAAAGATGAAAAAGCTTACAGCACCTGGTATTCCCAGGCGGTCTCCCATCCAAGTACTAACCAGGCCCGACCCTGCTTAGCTTCCGAGATCGGACGAGATCGGGCGTGTTCAGAGTGGTATGGCCGTAAGCAATTGAGGCGGCGGCAGGGAGGCCTTTTATACACGGCTTAGCCTGTGCCTACTGCAGGGCCTTTTGAAAACCGGCCACCAAATGGGCCTATTTCTCTGCCCTCTGTTATCATTGACGCCCTCAGCCGTTGTGCTCACCGGGAGCAAGGCCGCAGTCTTTTCTCTCCCCTACATTTGCGCTGTTCAGCGACGGCAGGGACACAAATGCATGCTGTGATAAGTTTGCAGCCTCCCCGAGGGAAAGCCAGCTGTTGCTGGCACACGGGACGTGATGTCGTCCTTGTACTTCCTCTGCAAAAGTGACTGCACTGCCGCTGGCCAGCACTGTTGTTGGAGGCCCCCTGTCTCCCCCGGAGAGGGAGCAGCGCCCTCTGCTGCCTAGAAAGATGAAAAAGCTTACAGCACCTGGTATTCCCAGGCGGTCTCCCATCCAAGTACTAACCAGGCCCGACCCTGCTTAGCTTCCGAGATCGGACGAGATCGGGCGTGTTCAGAGTGGTATGGCCGTAAGCAATTGAGGCGGCGGCAGGGAGGCCTTTTATACACGGCTTAGCCTGTGCCTACTGCAGGGCCTTTTGAAAACCGGCCACCAAATGGGCCTATTTCTCTGCCCTCTGTTATCATTGACGCCCTCAGCCGTTGTGCTCACCGGGAGCAAGGCCGCAGTCTTTTCTCTCCCCTACATTTGCGCTGTTCAGCGACGGCAGGGACACAAATGCATGCTGTGATAAGTTTGCAGCCTCCCCGAGGGAAAGCCAGCTGTTGCTGGCACACGGGACGTGATGTCGTCCTTGTACTTCCTCTGCAAAAGTGACTGCACTGCCGCTGGCCAGCACTGTTGTTGGAGGCCCCCTGTCTCCCCCGGAGAGGGAGCAGCGCCCTCTGCTGCCTAGAAAGATGAAAAAGCTTACAGCACCTGGTATTCCCAGGCGGTCTCCCATCCAAGTACTAACCAGGCCCGACCCTGCTTAGCTTCCGAGATCGGGCGTGTTCAGAGTGGTATGGCCGTAAGCAATTGAGGCGGCGGCAGGGAGGCCTGTTATACACGGCTTAGCCTGTGCCTACTGCAGGGCCTTTTGAAAACCGGCCACCAAATGGGCCTATTTCTCTGCCCTCTGTTATCATTGACGCCCTCAGCCGTTGTGCTCACCGGGAGCAAGGCCGCAGTCTTTTCTCTCCCCTACATTTGCGCTGTTCAGCGACGGCAGGGACACAAATGCATGCTGTGATAAGTTTGCAGCCTCCCCGAGGGAAAGCCAGCTGTTGCTGGCACACGGGACGTGATGTCGTCCTTGTACTTCCTCTGCAAAAGTGACTGCACTGCCGCTGGCCAGCACTGTTGTTGGAGGCCCCCTGTCTCCCCCGGAGAGGGAGCAGCGCCCTCTGCTGCCTAGAAAGATGAAAAAGCTTACAGCACCTGGTATTCCCAGGCGGTCTCCCATCCAAGTACTAACCAGGCCCGACCCTGCTTAGCTTCCGAGATCGGACGAGATCGGGCGTGTTCAGAGTGGTATGGCCGTAAGCAATTGAGGCGGCGGCAGGGAGGCCTTTTATACACGGCTTAGCCTGTGCCTACTGCAGGGCCTTTTGAAAACCGGCCACCAAATGGGCCTATTTCTCTGCCCTCTGTTATCATTGACGCCCTCAGCCGTTGTGCTCACCGGGAGCAAGGCCGCAGTCTTTTCTCTCCCCTACATTTGCGCTGTTCAGCGACGGCAGGGACACAAATGCATGCTGTGATAAGTTTGCAGCCTCCCCGAGGGAAAGCCAGCTGTTGCTGGCACACGGGACGTGATGTCGTCCTTGTACTTCCTCTGCAAAAGTGACTGCACTGCCGCTGGCCAGCACTGTTGTTGGAGGCCCCCTGTCTCCCCCGGAGAGGGAGCAGCGCCCTCTGCTGCCTAGAAAGATGAAAAAGCTTACAGCACCTGGTATTCCCAGGCGGTCTCCCATCCAAGTACTAACCAGGCCCGACCCTGCTTAGCTTCCGAGATCGGGCGTGTTCAGAGTGGTATGGCCGTAAGCAATTGAGGCGGCGGCAGGGAGGCCTGTTATACACGGCTTAGCCTGTGCCTACTGCAGGGCCTTTTGAAAACCGGCCACCAAATGGGCCTATTTCTCTGCCCTCTGTTATCATTGACGCCCTCAGCCGTTGTGCTCACCGGGAGCAAGGCCGCAGTCTTTTCTCTCCCCTACATTTGCGCTGTTCAGCGACGGCAGGGACACAAATGCATGCTGTGATAAGTTTGCAGCCTCCCCGAGGGAAAGCCAGCTGTTGCTGGCACACGGGACGTGATGTCGTCCTTGTACTTCCTCTGCAAAAGTGACTGCACTGCCGCTGGCCAGCACTGTTGTTGGAGGCCCCCTGTCTCCCCCGGAGAGGGAGCAGCGCCCTCTGCTGCCTAGAAAGATGAAAAAGCTTACAGCACCTGGTATTCCCAGGCGGTCTCCCATCCAAGTACTAACCAGGCCCGACCCTGCTTAGCTTCCGAGATCGGACGAGATCGGGCGTGTTCAGAGTGGTATGGCCGTAAGCAATTGAGGCGGCGGCAGGGAGGCCTTTTATACACGGCTTAGCCTGTGCCTACTGCAGGGCCTTTTGAAAACCGGCCACCAAATGGGCCTATTTCTCTGCCCTCTGTTATCATTGACGCCCTCAGCCGTTGTGCTCACCGGGAGCAAGGCCGCAGTCTTTTCTCTCCCCTACATTTGCGCTGTTCAGCGACGGCAGGGACACAAATGCATGCTGTGATAAGTTTGCAGCCTCCCCGAGGGAAAGCCAGCTGTTGCTGGCACACGGGACGTGATGTCGTCCTTGTACTTCCTCTGCAAAAGTGACTGCACTGCCGCTGGCCAGCACTGTTGTTGGAGGCCCCCTGTCTCCCCCGGAGAGGGAGCAGCGCCCTCTGCTGCCTAGAAAGATGAAAAAGCTTACAGCACCTGGTATTCCCAGGCGGTCTCCCATCCAAGTACTAACCAGGCCCGACCCTGCTTAGCTTCCGAGATCGGACGAGATCGGGCGTGTTCAGAGTGGTATGGCCGTAAGCAATTGAGGCGGCGGCAGGGAGGCCTTTTATACACGGCTTAGCCTGTGCCTACTGCAGGGCCTTTTGAAAACCGGCCACCAAATGGGCCTATTTCTCTGCCCTCTGTTATCATTGACGCCCTCAGCCGTTGTGCTCACCGGGAGCAAGGCCGCAGTCTTTTCTCTCCCCTACATTTGCGCTGTTCAGCGACGGCAGGGACACAAATGCATGCTGTGATAAGTTTGCAGCCTCCCCGAGGGAAAGCCAGCTGTTGCTGGCACACGGGACGTGATGTCGTCCTTGTACTTCCTCTGCAAAAGTGACTGCACTGCCGCTGGCCAGCACTGTTGTTGGAGGCCCCCTGTCTCCCCCGGAGAGGGAGCAGCGCCCTCTGCTGCCTAGAAAGATGAAAAAGCTTACAGCACCTGGTATTCCCAGGCGGTCTCCCATCCAAGTACTAACCAGGCCCGACCCTGCTTAGCTTCCGAGATCGGACGAGATCGGGCGTGTTCAGAGTGGTATGGCCGTAAGCAATTGAGGCGGCGGCAGGGAGGCCTTTTATACACGGCTTAGCCTGTGCCTACTGCAGGGCCTTTTGAAAACCGGCCACCAAATGGGCCTATTTCTCTGCCCTCTGTTATCATTGACGCCCTCAGCCGTTGTGCTCACCGGGAGCAAGGCCGCAGTCTTTTCTCTCCCCTACATTTGCGCTGTTCAGCGACGGCAGGGACACAAATGCATGCTGTGATAAGTTTGCAGCCTCCCCGAGGGAAAGCCAGCTGTTGCTGGCACACGGGACGTGATGTCGTCCTTGTACTTCCTCTGCAAAAGTGACTGCACTGCCGCTGGCCAGCACTGTTGTTGGAGGCCCCCTGTCTCCCCCGGAGAGGGAGCAGCGCCCTCTGCTGCCTAGAAAGATGAAAAAGCTTACAGCACCTGGTATTCCCAGGCGGTCTCCCATCCAAGTACTAACCAGGCCCGACCCTGCTTAGCTTCCGAGATCGGGCGTGTTCAGAGTGGTATGGCCGTAAGCAATTGAGGCGGCGGCAGGGAGGCCTGTTATACACGGCTTAGCCTGTGCCTACTGCAGGGCCTTTTGAAAACCGGCCACCAAATGGGCCTATTTCTCTGCCCTCTGTTATCATTGACGCCCTCAGCCGTTGTGCTCACCGGGAGCAAGGCCGCAGTCTTTTCTCTCCCCTACATTTGCGCTGTTCAGCGACGGCAGGGACACAAATGCATGCTGTGATAAGTTTGCAGCCTCCCCGAGGGAAAGCCAGCTGTTGCTGGCACACGGGACGTGATGTCGTCCTTGTACTTCCTCTGCAAAAGTGACTGCACTGCCGCTGGCCAGCACTGTTGTTGGAGGCCCCCTGTCTCCCCCGGAGAGGGAGCAGCGCCCTCTGCTGCCTAGAAAGATGAAAAAGCTTACAGCACCTGGTATTCCCAGGCGGTCTCCCATCCAAGTACTAACCAGGCCCGACCCTGCTTAGCTTCCGAGATCGGACGAGATCGGGCGTGTTCAGAGTGGTATGGCCGTAAGCAATTGAGGCGGCGGCAGGGAGGCCTTTTATACACGGCTTAGCCTGTGCCTACTGCAGGGCCTTTTGAAAACCGGCCACCAAATGGGCCTATTTCTCTGCCCTCTGTTATCATTGACGCCCTCAGCCGTTGTGCTCACCGGGAGCAAGGCCGCAGTCTTTTCTCTCCCCTACATTTGCGCTGTTCAGCGACGGCAGGGACACAAATGCATGCTGTGATAAGTTTGCAGCCTCCCCGAGGGAAAGCCAGCTGTTGCTGGCACACGGGACGTGATGTCGTCCTTGTACTTCCTCTGCAAAAGTGACTGCACTGCCGCTGGCCAGCACTGTTGTTGGAGGCCCCCTGTCTCCCCCGGAGAGGGAGCAGCGCCCTCTGCTGCCTAGAAAGATGAAAAAGCTTACAGCACCTGGTATTCCCAGGCGGTCTCCCATCCAAGTACTAACCAGGCCCGACCCTGCTTAGCTTCCGAGATCGGACGAGATCGGGCGTGTTCAGAGTGGTATGGCCGTCAGCAATTGAGGCGGCGGCAGGGAGGCCTTTTATACACGGCTTAGCCTGTGCCTACTGCAGGGCCTTTTGAAAACCGGCCACCAAATGGGCCTATTTCTCTGCCCTCTGTTATCATTGACGCCCTCAGCCGTTGTGCTCACCGGGAGCAAGGCCGCAGTCTTTTCTCTCCCCTACATTTGCGCTGTTCAGCGACGGCAGGGACACAAATGCATGCTGTGATAAGTTTGCAGCCTCCCCGAGGGAAAGCCAGCTGTTGCTGGCACACGGGACGTGATGTCGTCCTTGTACTTCCTCTGCAAAAGTGACTGCACTGCCGCTGGCCAGCACTGTTGTTGGAGGCCCCCTGTCTCCCCCGGAGAGGGAGCAGCGCCCTCTGCTGCCTAGAAAGATGAAAAAGCTTACAGCACCTGGTATTCCCAGGCGGTCTCCCATCCAAGTACTAACCAGGCCCGACCCTGCTTAGCTTCCGAGATCGGGCGTGTTCAGAGTGGTATGGCCGTAAGCAATTGAGGCGGCGGCAGGGAGGCCTGTTATACACGGCTTAGCCTGTGCCTACTGCAGGGCCTTTTGAAAACCGGCCACCAAATGGGCCTATTTCTCTGCCCTCTGTTATCATTGACGCCCTCAGCCGTTGTGCTCACCGGGAGCAAGGCCGCAGTCTTTTCTCTCCCCTACATTTGCGCTGTTCAGCGACGGCAGGGACACAAATGCATGCTGTGATAAGTTTGCAGCCTCCCCGAGGGAAAGCCAGCTGTTGCTGGCACACGGGACGTGATGTCGTCCTTGTACTTCCTCTGCAAAAGTGACTGCACTGCCGCTGGCCAGCACTGTTGTTGGAGGCCCCCTGTCTCCCCCGGAGAGGGAGCAGCGCCCTCTGCTGCCTAGAAAGATGAAAAAGCTTACAGCACCTGGTATTCCCAGGCGGTCTCCCATCCAAGTACTAACCAGGCCCGACCCTGCTTAGCTTCCGAGATCGGACGAGATCGGGCGTGTTCAGAGTGGTATGGCCGTAAGCAATTGAGGCGGCGGCAGGGAGGCCTTTTATACACGGCTTAGCCTGTGCCTACTGCAGGGCCTTTTGAAAACCGGCCACCAAATGGGCCTATTTCTCTGCCCTCTATTATCATTGACGCCCTCAGCCGTTGTGCTCACCGGGAGCAAGGCCGCAGTCTTTTCTCTCCCCTACATTTGCGCTGTTCAGCGACGGCAGGGACACAAATGCATGCTGTGATAAGTTTGCAGCCTCCCCGAGGGAAAGCCAGCTGTTGCTGGCACACGGGACGTGATGTCGTCCTTGTACTTCCTCTGCAAAAGTGACTGCACTGCCGCTGGCCAGCACTGTTGTTGGAGGCCCCCTGTCTCCCCCGGAGAGGGAGCAGCGCCCTCTGCTGCCTAGAAAGATGAAAAAGCTTACAGCACCTGGTATTCCCAGGCGGTCTCCCATCCAAGTACTAACCAGGCCCGACCCTGCTTAGCTTCCGAGATCGGACGAGATCGGGCGTGTTCAGAGTGGTATGGCCGTAAGCAATTGAGGCGGCGGCAGGGAGGCCTGTTATACACGGCTTAGCCTGTGCCTACTGCAGGGCCTTTTGAAAACCGGCCACCAAATGGGCCTATTTCTCTGCCCTCTGTTATCATTGACGCCCTCAGCCGTTGTGCTCACCGGGAGCAAGGCCGCAGTCTTTTCTCTCCCCTACATTTGCGCTGTTCAGCGACGGCAGGGACACAAATGCATGCTGTGATAAGTTTGCAGCCTCCCCGAGGGAAAGCCAGCTGTTGCTGGCACACGGGACGTGATGTCGTCCTTGTACTTCCTCTGCAAAAGTGACTGCACTGCCGCTGGCCAGCACTGTTGTTGGAGGCCCCCTGTCTCCCCCGGAGAGGGAGCAGCGCCCTCTGCTGCCTAGAAAGATGAAAAAGCTTACAGCACCTGGTATTCCCAGGCGGTCTCCCATCCAAGTACTAACCAGGCCCGACCCTGCTTAGCTTCCGAGATCGGACGAGATCGGGCGTGTTCAGAGTGGTATGGCCGTAAGCAATTGAGGCGGCGGCAGGGAGGCCTGTTATACACGGCTTAGCCTGTGCCTACTGCAGGGCCTTTTGAAAACCGGCCACCAAATGGGCCTATTTCTCTGCCCTCTGTTATCATTGACGCCCTCAGCCGTTGTGCTCACCGGGAGCAAGGCCGCAGTCTTTTCTCTCCCCTACATTTGCGCTGTTCAGCGACGGCAGGGACACAAATGCATGCTGTGATAAGTTTGCAGCCTCCCCGAGGGAAAGCCAGCTGTTGCTGGCACACGGGACGTGATGTCGTCCTTGTACTTCCTCTGCAAAAGTGACTGCACTGCCGCTGGCCAGCACTGTTGTTGGAGGCCCCCTGTCTCCCCCGGAGAGGGAGCAGCGCCCTCTGCTGCCTAGAAAGATGAAAAAGCTTACAGCACCTGGTATTCCCAGGCGGTCTCCCATCCAAGTACTAACCAGGCCCGACCCTGCTTAGCTTCCGAGATCGGACGAGATCGGGCGTGTTCAGAGTGGTATGGCCGTAAGCAATTGAGGCGGCGGCAGGGAGGCCTTTTATACACGGCTTAGCCTGTGCCTACTGCAGGGCCTTTTGAAAACCGGCCACCAAATGGGCCTATTTCTCTGCCCTCTGTTATCATTGACGCCCTCAGCCGTTGTGCTCACCGGGAGCAAGGCCGCAGTCTTTTCTCTCCCCTACATTTGCGCTGTTCAGCGACGGCAGGGACACAAATGCATGCTGTGATAAGTTTGCAGCCTCCCCGAGGGAAAGCCAGCTGTTGCTGGCACACGGGACGTGATGTCGTCCTTGTACTTCCTCTGCAAAAGTGACTGCACTTCCGCTGGCCAGCACTGTTGTTGGAGGCCCCCTGTCTCCCCCGGAGAGGGAGCAGCGCCCTCTGCTGCCTAGAAAGATGAAAAAGCTTACAGCACCTGGTATTCCCAGGCGGTCTCCCATCCAAGTACTAACCAGGCCCGACCCTGCTTAGCTTCCGAGATCGGACGAGATCGGGCGTGTTCAGAGTGGTATGGCCGTAAGCAATTGAGGCGGTGGCAGGGAGGCCTTTTATACACGGCTTAGCCTGTGCCTACTGCAGGGCCTTTTGAAAACCGGCCACCAAATGGGCCTATTTCTCTGCCCTCTGTTATCATTGACGCCCTCAGCCGTTGTGCTCACCGGGAGCAAGGCCGCAGTCTTTTCTCTCCCCTACATTTGCGCTGTTCAGCGACGGCAGGGACACAAATGCATGCTGTGATAAGTTTGCAGCCTCCCCGAGGGAAAGCCAGCTGTTGCTGGCACACGGGACGTGATGTCGTCCTTGTACTTCCTCTGCAAAAGTGACTGCACTGCCGCTGGCCAGCACTGTTGTTGGAGGCCCCCTGTCTCCCCCGGAGAGGGAGCAGCGCCCTCTGCTGCCTAGAAAGATGAAAAAGCTTACAGCACCTGGTATTCCCAGGCGGTCTCCCATCCAAGTACTAACCAGGCCCGACCCTGCTTAGCTTCCGAGATCGGGCGTGTTCAGAGTGGTATGGCCGTAAGCAATTGAGGCGGCGGCAGGGAGGCCTGTTATACACGGCTTAGCCTGTGCCTACTGCAGGGCCTTTTGAAAACCGGCCACCAAATGGGCCTATTTCTCTGCCCTCTGTTATCATTGACGCCCTCAGCCGTTGTGCTCACCGGGAGCAAGGCCGCAGTCTTTTCTCTCCCCTACATTTGCGCTGTTCAGCGACGGCAGGGACACAAATGCATGCTGTGATAAGTTTGCAGCCTCCCCGAGGGAAAGCCAGCTGTTGCTGGCACACGGGACGTGATGTCGTCCTTGTACTTCCTCTGCAAAAGTGACTGCACTGCCGCTGGCCAGCACTGTTGTTGGAGGCCCCCTGTCTCCCCCGGAGAGGGAGCAGCGCCCTCTGCTGCCTAGAAAGATGAAAAAGCTTACAGCACCTGGTATTCCCAGGCGGTCTCCCATCCAAGTACTAACCAGGCCCGACCCTGCTTAGCTTCCGAGATCGGACGAGATCGGGCGTGTTCAGAGTGGTATGGCCGTAAGCAATTGAGGCGGCGGCAGGGAGGCCTTTTATACACGGCTTAGCCTGTGCCTACTGCAGGGCCTTTTGAAAACCGGCCACCAAATGGGCCTATTTCTCTGCCCTCTGTTATCATTGACGCCCTCAGCCGTTGTGCTCACCGGGAGCAAGGCCGCAGTCTTTTCTCTCCCCTACATTTGCGCTGTTCAGCGACGGCAGGGACACAAATGCATGCTGTGATAAGTTTGCAGCCTCCCCGAGGGAAAGCCAGCTGTTGCTGGCACACGGGACGTGATGTCGTCCTTGTACTTCCTCTGCAAAAGTGACTGCACTGCCGCTGGCCAGCACTGTTGTTGGAGGCCCCCTGTCTCCCCCGGAGAGGGAGCAGCGCCCTCTGCTGCCTAGAAAGATGAAAAAGCTTACAGCACCTGGTATTCCCAGGCGGTCTCCCATCCAAGTACTAACCAGGCCCGACCCTGCTTAGCTTCCGAGATCGGACGAGATCGGGCGTGTTCAGAGTGGTATGGCCGTAAGCAATTGAGGCGGCGGCAGGGAGGCCTTTTATACACGGCTTAGCCTGTGCCTACTGCAGGGCCTTTTGAAAACCGGCCACCAAATGGGCCTATTTCTCTGCCCTCTGTTATCATTGACGCCCTCAGCCGTTGTGCTCACCGGGAGCAAGGCCGCAGTCTTTTCTCTCCCCTACATTTGCGCTGTTCAGCGACGGCAGGGACACAAATGCATGCTGTGATAAGTTTGCAGCCTCCCCGAGGGAAAGCCAGCTGTTGCTGGCACACGGGACGTGATGTCGTCCTTGTACTTCCTCTGCAAAAGTGACTGCACTGCCGCTGGCCAGCACTGTTGTTGGAGGCCCCCTGTCTCCCCCGGAGAGGGAGCAGCGCCCTCTGCTGCCTAGAAAGATGAAAAAGCTTACAGCACCTGGTATTCCCAGGCTGTCTCCCATCCAAGTACTAACCAGGCCCGACCCTGCTTAGCTTCCGAGATCGGACGAGATCGGGCGTGTTCAGAGTGGTATGGCCGTAAGCAATTGAGGCGGCGGCAGGGAGGCCTTTTATACACGGCTTAGCCTGTGCCTACTGCAGGGCCTTTTGAAAACCGGCCACCACATGGGCCTATTTCTCTGCCCTCTGTTATCATTGACGCCCTCAGCCGTTGTGCTCACCGGGAGCAAGGCCGCAGTCTTTTCTCTCCCCTACATTTGCGCTGTTCAGCGACGGCAGGGACACAAATGCATGCTGTGATAAGTTTGCAGCCTCCCCGAGGGAAAGCCAGCTGTTGCTGGCACACGGGACGTGATGTCGTCCTTGTACTTCCTCTGCAAAAGTGACTGCACTGCCGCTGGCCAGCACTGTTGTTGGAGGCCCCCTGTCTCCCCCGGAGAGGGAGCAGCGCCCTCTGCTGCCTAGAAAGATGAAAAAGCTTACAGCACCTGGTATTCCAGGGCGGTCTCCCACCCAAGTACTAACCAGGCCCGACCCTGCTTAGCTTCCGAGATCGGACGAGATCGGGCGTGTTCAGAGTGGTATGGCCGTAAGCAATTGAGGCGGCGGCAGGGAGGCCTTTTATACACGGCTTAGCCTGTGCCTACTGCAGGGCCTTTTGAAAACCGGCCACCAAATGGGCCTATTTCTCTGCCCTCTGTTATCATTGACGCCCTCAGCCGTTGTGCTCACCGGGAGCAAGGCCGCAGTCTTTTCTCTCCCCTACATTTGCGCTGTTCAGCGACGGCAGGGACACAAATGCATGCTGTGATAAGTTTGCAGCCTCCCCGAGGGAAAGCCAGCTGTTGCTGGCACACGGGACGTGATGTCGTCCTTGTACTTCCTCTGCAAAAGTGACTGCACTGCCGCTGGCCAGCACTGTTGTTGGAGGCCCCCTGTCTCCCCCGGAGAGGGAGCAGCGCCCTCTGCTGCCTAGAAAGATGAAAATGCTTACAGCACCTGGTATTCCCAGGCGGTCTCCCATCCAAGTACTAACCAGGCCCGACCCTGCTTAGCTTCCGAGATCGGACGAGATCGGGCGTGTTCAGAGTGGCATGGCCGTAAGCAATTGAGGCGGCGGCAGGGAGGCCTTTTATACACGGCTTAGCCTGTGCCTACTGCAGGGCCCTTTGAAAACCGGCCACCAAATGGGCCTATTTCTCTGCCCTCTATTATCATTGACGCCCTCAGCCGTTGTGCTCACCTGGAGCAAGGCCGCAGTCTTTTCTCTCCCATACATTTGCGCTGTTCAGCGACGGCAGGGACACAAATGCATGCTGTGATAAGTTTGCAGCCTCCCCGAGGGAAAGCCAGCTGTTGCTGGCACACGGGACGTGATGTCGTCCTTGTACTTCCTCTGCAAAAGTGACTGCACTGCCGCTGGCCAGCACTGTTGTTGGAGGCCCCCTGTCTCCCCCGGAGAGGGAGCAGCGCCCTCTGCTGCCTAGAAAGATGAAAAAGCTTACAGCACCTGGTATTCCCAGGCTGTCTCCCATCCAAGTACTAACCAGGCCCGACCCTGCTTAGCTTCCGAGATCGGACGAGATCGGGCGTGTTCAGAGTGGTATGGCCGTAAGCAATTGAGGCGGCGGCAGGGAGGCCTTTTATACACGGCTTAGCCTGTGCCTACTGCAGGGCCCTTTGAAAACCGGCCACCAAATGGGCCTATTTCTCTGCCCTCTATTATCATTGACGCCCTCAGCCGTTGTGCTCACCGGGAGCAAGGCCGCAGTCTTTTCTCTCCCCTACATTTGCGCTGTTCAGCGACGGCAGGGACACAAATGCATGCTGTGATAAGTTTGCAGCCTCCCCGAGGGAAAGCCAGCTGTTGCTGGCACACGGGACGTGATGTCGTCCTTGTACTTCCTCTGCAAAAGTGACTGCACTGCCGCTGGCCAGCACTGTTGTTGGAGGCCCCCTGTCTCCCCCGGAGAGGGAGCAGCGCCCTCTGCTGCCTAGAAAGATGAAAAAGCTTACAGCACCTGGTATTCCCAGGCGGTCTCCCATCCAAGTACTAACCAGGCCCGACCCTGCTTAGCTTCCGAGATCGGACGAGATCGGGCGTGTTCAGAGTGGTATGGCCGTAAGCAATTGAGGCGGCGGCAGGGAGGCCTTTTATACACGGCTTAGCCTGTGCCTACTGCAGGGCCCTTTGAAAACCGGCCACCAAATGGGCCTATTTCTCTGCCCTCTATTATCATTGACGCCCTCAGCCGTTGTGCTCACCGGGAGCAAGGCCGCAGTCTTTTCTCTCCCCTACATTTGCGCTGTTCAGCGACGGCAGGGACACAAATGCATGCTGTGATAAGTTTGCAGCCTCCCCGAGGGAAAGCCAGCTGTTGCTGGCACACGGGACGTGATGTCGTCCTTGTACTTCCTCTGCAAAAGTGACTGCACTGCCGCTGGCCAGCACTGTTGTTGGAGGCCCCCTGTCTCCCCCGGAGAGGGAGCAGCGCCCTCTGCTGCCTAGAAAGATGAAAAAGCTTACAGCACCTGGTATTCCCAGGCGGTCTCCCATCCAAGTACTAACCAGGCCCGACCCTGCTTAGCTTCCGAGATCGGACGAGATCGGGCGTGTTCAGAGTGGTATGGCCGTAAGCAATTGAGGCGGCGGCAGGGAGGCCTTTTATACACGGCTTAGCCTGTGCCTACTGCAGGGCCCTTTGAAAACCGGCCACCAAATGGGCCTATTTCTCTGCCCTCTATTATCATTGACGCCCTCAGCCGTTGTGCTCACCGGGAGCAAGGCCGCAGTCTTTTCTCTCCCCTACATTTGCGCTGTTCAGCGACGGCAGGGACACAAATGCATGCTGTGATAAGTTTGCAGCCTCCCCGAGGGAAAGCCAGCTGTTGCTGGCACACGGGACGTGATGTCGTCCTTGTACTTCCTCTGCAAAAGTGACTGCACTGCCGCTGGCCAGCACTGTTGTTGGAGGCCCCCTGTCTCCCCCGGAGAGGGAGCAGCGCCCTCTGCTGCCTAGAAAGATGAAAAAGCTTACAGCACCTGGTATTCCCAGGCGGTCTCCCATCCAAGTACTAACCAGGCCCGACCCTGCTTAGCTTCCGAGATCGGACGTGTTCAGAGTGGTATGGCCGTAAGCAATTGAGGCGGCGGCAGGGAGGCCTTTTATACACGGCTTAGCCTGTGCCTACTGCAGGGCCCTTTGAAAACCGGCCACCAAATGGGCCTATTTCTCTGCCCTCTATTATCATTGACGCCCTCAGCCGTTGTGCTCACCGGGAGCAAGGCCGCAGTCTTTTCTCTCCCCTACATTTGCGCTGTTCAGCGACGGCAGGGACACAAATGCATGCTGTGATAAGTTTGCAGCCTCCCCGAGGGAAAGCCAGCTGTTGCTGGCACACGGGACGTGATGTCGTCCTTGTACTTCCTCTGCAAAAGTGACTGCACTGCCGCTGGCCAGCACTGTTGTTGGAGGCCCCCTGTCTCCCCCGGAGAGGGAGCAGCGCCCTCTGCTGCCTAGAAAGATGAAAAAGCTTACAGCACCTGGTATTCCCAGGCGGTCTCCCATCCAAGTACTAACCAGGCCCGACCCTGCTTAGCTTCCGAGATCGGACGAGATCGGGCGTGTTCAGAGTGGTATGGCCGTAAGCAATTGAGGCGGCGGCAGGGAGGCCTTTTATACACGGCTTAGCCTGTGCCTACTGCAGGGCCCTTTGAAAACCGGCCACCAAATGGGCCTATTTCTCTGCCCTCTATTATCATTGACGCCCTCAGCCGTTGTGCTCACCGGGAGCAAGGCCGCAGTCTTTTCTCTCCCCTACATTTGCGCTGTTCAGCGACGGCAGGGACACAAATGCATGCTGTGATAAGTTTGCAGCCTCCCCGAGGGAAAGCCAGCTGTTGCTGGCACACGGGACGTGATGTCGTCCTTGTACTTCCTCTGCAAAAGTGACTGCACTGCCGCTGGCCAGCACTGTTGTTGGAGGCCCCCTGTCTCCCCCGGAGAGGGAGCAGCGCCCTCTGCTGCCTAGAAAGATGAAAAAGCTTACAGCACCTGGTATTCCCAGGCGGTCTCCCATCCAAGTACTAACCAGGCCCGACCCTGCTTAGCTTCCGAGATCGGACGAGATCGGGCGTGTTCAGAGTGGTATGGCCGTAAGCAATTGAGGCGGCGGCAGGGAGGCCTTTTATACACGGCTTAGCCTGTGCCTACTGCAGGGCCCTTTGAAAACCGGCCACCAAATGGGCCTATTTCTCTGCCCTCTATTATCATTGACGCCCTCAGCCGTTGTGCTCACCGGGAGCAAGGCCGCAGTCTTTTCTCTCCCCTACATTTGCGCTGTTCAGCGACGGCAGGGACACAAATGCATGCTGTGATAAGTTTGCAGCCTCCCCGAGAGAAAGCCAGCTGTTGCTGGCACACGGGACGTGATGTCGTCCTTGTACTTCCTCTGCAAAAGTGACTGCACTGCCGCTGGCCAGCACTGTTGTTGGAGGCCCCCGGTCTCCCCCGGAGAGGGAGCAGCGCCCTCTGCTGCCTAGAAAGATGAAAAAGCTTACAGCACCTGGTATTCCCAGGCGGTCTCCCATCCAAGTACTAACCAGGCCCGACCCTGCTTAGCTTCCGAGATCGGACGTGTTCAGAGTGGTATGGCCGTAAGCAATTGAGGCGGCGGCAGGGAGGCCTTTTATACACGGCTTAGCCTGTGCCGACTGCAGGGCCTTTTGAAAACCGGCCACCAAATGGGCCTATTTCTCTGCCCTCTATTATCATTGACGCCCTCAGCCGTTGTGCTCACCGGGAGCAAGGCCGCAGTCTTTTCTCTCCCCTACATTTGCGCTGTTCAGCGACGGCAGGGACACAAATGCATGCTGTGATAAGTTTGCAGCCTCCCCGAGGGAAAGCCAGCTGTTGCTGGCACACGGGACGTGATGTCGTCCTTGTACTTCCTCTGCAAAAGTGACTGCACTGCCGCTGGCCAGCACTGTTGTTCGAGGCCCCCTGTCTCCCCCGGAGAGGGAGCAGCGCCCTCTGCTGCCTGGAAAGATGAAAAAGCTTACAGCACCTGGTATTCCCAGGCGGTCTCCCATCCAAGTACTAACCAGGCCCGACCCTGCTTAGCTTCCGAGATCGGACGAGATTGGGCGTGTTCAGAGTGGTATGGCCGTAAGCAATTGCTGTGGCGGCAGGGAGGCCTTTTATACACGGCTTAGCCTGTGCCTACTGCAGGGCCTTTTGAAAACCGGCCACCAAATGGGCCTATTTCTCTGCCCTCTATTATCATTGACGCCCTCAGCCGTTGTGCTCACCGGGAGCAAGGCCGCAGTCTTTTCTCTCCCCTACATTTGCGCTGTTCAGCGACGGCAGGGACACAAATGCATGCTGTGATAAGTTTGCAGCCTACCCGAGGGAAAGCCAGCTGTTGCTGGCACACGGGACGTGATGTCGTCCTTGTACTTCCTCTGCAAAAGTGACTGCACTGCCGCTGGCCAGCACTGTTGTTCGAGGCCCCCTGTCTCCCCCGGAGAGGGAGCAGCGCCCTCTGCTGCCTAGAAAGATGAAAAAGCTTACAGCACCTGGTATTCCCAGGCGGTCTCCCATCCAAGTACTAACCAGGCCCGACCCTGCTTAGCTTCCGAGATCGGACGAGATCGGGCGTGTTCAGAGTGGTATGGCCGTAAGCAATTGAGGCGGCGGCGGCAGGGAGGCCTTTTATACACGGCTTAGCCTGTGCCTACTGCAGGGCCTTTTGAAAACCGGCCACCAAATGGGCCTATTTCTCTGCCCTCTATTATCATTGACGCCCTCAGCCGTTGTGCTCACCGGGAGCAAGGCCGCAGTCTTTTCTCTCCCCTACATTTGCGCTGTTCAGCGACGGCAGGGACACAAATGCATGCTGTGATAAGTTTGCAGCCTCCCCGAGGGAAAGCCAGCTGTTGCTGGCACACGGGACGTGATGTCGTCCTTGTACTTCCTCTGCAAAAGTGACTGCACTGCCGCTGGCCAGCACTGTTGTTGGAGGCCCCCTGTCTCCCCCGGAGAGGGAGCAGCGCCCTCTGCTGCCTAGAAAGATGAAAAAGCTTACAGCACCTGGTATTCCCAGGCGGTCTCCCATCCAAGTACTAACCAGGCCCGACCCTGCTTAGCTTCCGAGATCGGACGTGTTCAGAGTGGTATGGCCGTAAGCAATTGAGGCGGCGGCAGGGAGGCCTTTTATACACGGCTTAGCCTGTGCCTACTGCAGGGCCTTTTGAAAACCGGCCACCAAATGGGCCTATTTCTCTGCCCTCTATTATCATTGACGCCCTCAGCCGTTGTGCTCACCGGGAGCAAGGCCGCAGTCTTTTCTCTCCCCTACATTTGCGCTGTTCAGCGACGGCAGGGACACAAATGCATGCTGTGATAAGTTTGCAGCCTCCCCGAGGGAAAGCCAGCTGTTGCTGGCACACGGGACGTGATGTCGTCCTTGTACTTCCTCTGCAAAAGTGACTGCACTGCCGCTGGCCAGCACTGTTGTTGGAGGCCCCCTGTCTCCCCCGGAGAGGGAGCAGCGCCCTCTGCTGCCTAGAAAGATGAAAAAGCTTACAGCACCTGGTATTCCCAGGCGGTCTCCCATCCAAGTACTAACCAGGCCCGACCCTGCTTAGCTTCCGAGAATGGACGTGTTCAGAGTGGTATGGCCGTAAGCAATTGAGGCGGCGGCAGGGAGGCCTTTTATACACGGCTTAGCCTGTGCCTACTGCATGGCCTTTTGAAAACCGGCCACCAAATGGGCCTATTTCTCTGCCCTCTATTATCATTGACGCCCTCAGCCGTTGTGCTCACCGGGAGCAAGGCCGCAGTCTTTTCTCTCCCCTACATTTGCGCTGTTCAGCGACGGCAGGGACACAAATGCATGCTGTGATAAGTTTGCAGCCTCCCCGAGGGAAAGCCAGCTGTTGCTGGCACACGGGACGTGATGTCGTCCTTGTACTTCCTCTGCAAAAGTGACTGCACTGCCGCTGGCCAGCACTGTTGTTGGAGGCCCCCTGTCTCCCCCGGAGAGGGAGCAGCGCCCTCTGCTGCCTAGAAAGATGAAAAAGCTTACAGCACCTGGTATTCCCAGGCGGTCTCCCATCCAAGTACTAACCAGGCCCGACCCTGCTTAGCTTCCGAGATCGGACGAGATCGGGCGTGTTCAGAGTGGTATGGCTGTAAGCAATTGAGGCGGCGGCAGGGAGGCCTTTTATACACGGCTTAGCCTGTGCCTACTGCAGGGCCTTTTGAAAACCGGCCACCAAATGGGCCTATTTCTCTGCCCTCTATTATCATTGACGCCCTCAGCCGTTGTGCTCACCGGGAGCAAGGCCGCAGTCTTTTCTCTCCCCTACATTTGCGCTGTTCAGCGACGGCAGGGACACAAATGCATGCTGTGATAAGTTTGCAGCCTCCCCGAGGGAAAGCCAGCTGTTGCTGGCACACGGGACGTGATGTCGTCCTTGTACTTCCTCTGCAAAAGTGACTGCACTGCCGCTGGCCAGCACTGTTGTTGGAGGCCCCCTGTCTCCCCCGGAGAGGGAGCAGCGCCCTCTGCTGCCTAGAAAGATGAAAAAGCTTACAGCACCTGGTATTCCCAGGCGGTCTCCCATCCAAGTACTAACCAGGCCTGACCCTGCTTAGCTTCCGAGATCAGACGAGATCGGGCGTGTTCAGAGTGGTATGGCCGTAAGCAATTGAGGCGGCGGCAGGGAGGCCTTTTATACACGGCTTAGCCTGTGCCTACTGCAGGGCCCTTTGAAAACCGGCCACCAAATGGGCCTATTTCTCTGCCCTCTATTATCATTGACGCCCTCAGCCGTTGTGCTCACCGGGAGCAAGGCCGCAGTCTTTTCTCTCCCCTACATTTGCGCTGTTCAGCGACGGCAGGGACACAAATGCATGCTGTGATAAGTTTGCAGCCTCCCCGAGGGAAAGCCAGCTGTTGCTGGCACACGGGACGTGATGTCGTCCTTGTACTTCCTCTGCAAAAGTGACTGCACTGCCGCTGGCCAGCACTGTTGTTGGAGGCCCCCTGTCTCCCCCGGAGAGGGAGCAGCGCCCTCTGCTGCCTAGAAAGATGAAAAAGCTTACAGCATCTGGTATTCCCAGGCGGTCTCCCATCCAAGTACTAACCAGGCCCGACCCTGCTTAGCTTCCGAGATCGGACGAGATCGGGCGTGTTCAGAGTGGTATGGCCGTAAGCAATTGAGGCGGCGGCAGGGAGGCCTTTTATACACGGCTTAGCCTGTGCCTACTGCAGGGCCTTTTGAAAACCGGCCACCAAATGGGCCTATTTCTCTGCCCTCTATTATCATTGACGCCCTCAGCCGTTGTGCTCACCGGGAGCAAGGCCGCAGTCTTTTCTCTCCCCTACATTTGCGCTGTTCAGCGACGGCAGGGACACAAATGCATGCTGTGATAAGTTTGCAGCCTCCCCGAGGGAAAGCCAGCTGTTGCTGGCACACGGGACGTGATGTCGTCCTTGTACTTCCTCTGCAAAAGTGACTGCACTGCCGCTGGCCAGCACTGTTGTTGGAGGCCCCCTGTCTCCCCCGGAGAGGGAGCAGCGCCCTCTGCTGCCTAGAAAGATGAAAAAGCTTACAGCACCTGGTATTCCCAGGCGGTCTCCCATCCAAGTACTAACCAGGCCCGACCCTGCTTAGCTTCCGAGATCGGACGTGTTCAGAGTGGTATGGCCGTAAGCAATTGAGGCGGCGGCAGGGAGGCCTTTTATACACGGCTTAGCCTGTGCCTACTGCAGGGCCTTTTGAAAACCGGCCACCAAATGGGCCTATTTCTCTGCCCTCTATTATCATTGACGCCCTCAGCCGTTGTGCTCACCGGGAGCAAGGCCGCAGTCTTTTCTCTCCCCTACATTTGCGCTGTTCAGCGACGGCAGGGACACAAATGCATGCTGTGATAAGTTTGCAGCCTCCCCGAGGGAAAGCCAGCTGTTGCTGGCACACGGGACGTGATGTCGTCCTTGTACTTCCTCTGCAAAAGTGACTGCACTGCCGCTGGCCAGCACTGTTGTTGGAGGCCCCCTGTCTCCCCCGGAGAGGGAGCAGCGCCCTCTGCTGCCTAGAAAGATGAAAAAGCTTACAGCACCTGGTATTCCCAGGCGGTCTCCCATCCAAGTACTAACCAGGCCCGACCCTGCTTAGCTTCCGAGATCGGGCGTGTTCAGAGTGGTATGGCCGTAAGCAATTGAGGCGGCGGCAGGGAGGCCTTTTATACACGGCTTAGCCTGTGCCTACTGCAGGGCCTTTTGAAAACCGGCCACCAAATGGGCCTATTTCTCTGCCCTCTATTATCATTGACGCCCTCAGCCGTTGTGCTCACCGGGAGCAAGGCCGCAGTCTTTTCTCTCCCCTACATTTGCGCTGTTCAGCGACGGCAGGGACA
>NC_136006.1:23736686-23786686 GCF_048128805.1 Centroberyx gerrardi | reverse complement strand
CGACCCTGCTTAGCTTCCGAGATCGGACGAGATCGGGCGTGTTCAGAGTGGTATGGCCGTAAGCAATTGAGGCTGCGGCGGCAGGGAGGCCTTTTATACACGGCTTAGCCTGTGCCTACTGCAGGGCCCTTTGAAAACCGGCCACCAAATGGGCCTATTTCTCTGCCCTCTATTATCATTGACGCCCTCAGCCGTTGTGCTCACCGGGAGCAAGGCCGCAGTCTTTTCTCTCCCCTACATTTGCGCTGTTCAGCGACGGCAGGGACACAAATGCATGCTGTGATAAGTTTGCAGCCTCCCCGAGGGAAAGCCAGCTGTTGCTGGCACACGGGACGTGATGTCGTCCTTGTACTTCCTCTGCAAAAGTGACTGCACTGCCGCTGGCCAGCACTGTTGTTCGAGGCCCCCTGTCTCCCCCGGAGAGGGAGCAGCGCCCTCTGCTGCCTAGAAAGATGAAAAAGCTTACAGCACCTGGTATTCCCAGGCGGTCTCCCATCCAAGTACTAACCAGGCCCAACCCTGCTTAGCTTCCGAGATCGGACGAGATCGGGCGTGTTCAGATTGGTATGGCCGTAAGCAATTGAGGCGGCGGCGGCAGGGAGGCCTTTTATACACGGCTTAGCCTGTGCCTACTGCAGGGCCCTTTGAAAACCGGCCACCAAATGGGCCTATTTCTCTGCCCTCTATTATCATTGACGCCCTCAGCCGTTGTGCTCACCGGGAGCAAGGCCGCAGTCTTTTCTCTCCCCTACATTTGCGCTGTTCAGCGACGGCAGGGACACAAATGCATGCTGTGATAAGTTTGCAGCCTCCCCGAGGGAAAGCCAGCTGTTGCTGGCACACGGGACGTGATGTCGTCCTTGTACTTCCTCTGCAAAAGTGACTGCACTGCCGCTGGCCAGCACTGTTGTTGGAGGCCCCCTGTCTCCCCCGGAGAGGGAGCAGCGCCCTCTGCTGCCTAGAAAGATGAAAAAGCTTACAGCACCTGGTATTCCCAGGCGGTCTCCCATCCAAGTACTAACCAGGCCCGACCCTGCTTAGCTTCCGAGATCGGACGAGATCGGGCGTGTTCAGAGTGGTATGGCCGTAAGCAATTGAGGCGGCGGTGACAGGGAGGCCTTTTATACACGGCTTAGCCTGTGCCTACTGCAGGGCCCTTTGAAAACCGGCCACCAAATGGGCCTATTTCTCTGCCCTCTATTATCATTGACGCCCTCAGCCGTTGTGCTCACCGGGAGCAAGGCCGCAGTCTTTTCTCTCCCCTACATTTGCGCTGTTCAGCGACGGCAGGGACACAAATGCATGCTGTGATAAGTTTGCAGCCTCCCCGAGGGAAAGCCAGCTGTTGCTGGCACACGGGACGTGATGTCGTCCTTGTACTTCCTCTGCAAAAGTGACTGCACTGCCGCTGGCCAGCACTGTTGTTGGAGGCCCCCTGTCTCCCCCGGAGAGGGAGCAGCGCCCTCTGCTGCCTAGAAAGATGAAAAAGCTTACAGCACCTGGTATTCCCAGGCGGTCTCCCATCCAAGTACTAACCAGGCCCGACCCTGCTTAGCTTCCGAGATCGGACGAGATCGGGCGTGTTCAGAGTGGTATGGCCGTAAGCAATTGAGGCGGCGGCGGCAGGGAGGCCTTTTATACACGGCTTAGCCTGTGCCTACTGCAGGGCCCTTTGAAAACCGGCCACCAAATGGGCCTATTTCTCTGCCCTCTATTATCATTGACGCCCTCAGCCGTTGTGCTCACCGGGAGCAAGGCCGCAGTCTTTTCTCTCCCCTACATTTGCGCTGTTCAGCGACGGCAGGGACACAAATGCATGCTGTGATAAGTTTGCAGCCTCCCCGAGGGAAAGCCAGCTGTTGCTGGCACACGGGACGTGATGTCGTCCTTGTACTTCCTCTGCAAAAGTGACTGCACTGCCGCTGGCCAGCACTGTTGTTGGAGGCCCCCTGTCTCCCCCGGAGAGGGAGCAGCGCCCTCTGCTGCCTAGAAAGATGAAAAAGCTTACAGCACCTGGTATTCCCAGGCGGTCTCCCATCCAAGTACTAACCAGGCCCGACCCTGCTTAGCTTCCGAGATCGGACGAGATCGGGCGTGTTCAGAGTGGTATGGCCGTAAGCAATTGAGGCGGCGGCGGCAGGGAGGCCTTTTATACACGGCTTAGCCTGTGCCTACTGCAGGGCCCTTTGAAAACCGGCCACCAAATGGGCCTATTTCTCTGCCCTCTATTATCATTGACGCCCTCAGCCGTTGTGCTCACCGGGAGCAAGGCCGCAGTCTTTTCTCTCCCCTACATTTGCGCTGTTCAGCGACGGCAGGGACACAAATGCATGCTGTGATAAGTTTGCAGCCTCCCCGAGGGAAAGCCAGCTGTTGCTGGCACACGGGACGTGATGTCGTCCTTGTACTTCCTCTGCAAAAGTGACTGCACTGCCGCTGGCCAGCACTGTTGTTGGAGGCCCCCTGTCTCCCCCGGAGAGGGAGCAGCGCCCTCTGCTGCCTAGAAAGATGAAAAAGCTTACAGCACCTGGTATTCCCAGGCGGTCTCCCATCCAAGTACTAACCAGGCCCGACCCTGCTTAGCTTCCGAGATCGGACGAGATCGGGCGTGTTCAGAGTGGTATGGCCGTAAGCAATTGAGGCGGCGGCGGCAGGGAGGCCTTTTATACACGGCTTAGCCTGTGCCTACTGCAGGGCCCTTTGAAAACCGGCCACCAAATGGGCCTATTTCTCTGCCCTCTATTATCATTGACGCCCTCAGCCGTTGTGCTCACCGGGAGCAAGGCCGCAGTCTTTTCTCTCCCCTACATTTGCGCTGTTCAGCGACGGCAGGGACACAAATGCATGCTGTGATAAGTTTGCAGCCTCCCCGAGGGAAAGCCAGCTGTTGCTGGCACACGGGACGTGATGTCGTCCTTGTACTTCCTCTGCAAAAGTGACTGCACTGCCGCTGGCCAGCACTGTTGTTCGAGGCCCCCTGTCTCCCCCGGAGAGGGAGCAGCGCCCTCTGCTGCCTAGAAAGATGAAAAAGCTTACAGCACCTGGTATTCCCAGGCGGTCTCCCATCCAAGTACTAACCAGGCCCGACCCTGCTTAGCTTCCGAGATCGGACGAGATCGGGCGTGTTCAGAGTGGTATGGCCGTAAGCAATTGAGGCGGCGGCGGCAGGGAGGCCTTTTATACACGGCTTAGCCTGTGCCTACTGCAGGGCCCTTTGAAAACCGGCCACCAAATGGGCCTATTTCTCTGCCCTCTATTATCATTGACGCCCTCAGCCGTTGTGCTCACCGGGAGCAAGGCCGCAGTCTTTTCTCTCCCCTACATTTGCGCTGTTCAGCGACGGCAGGGACACAAATGCATGCTGTGATAAGTTTGCAGCCTCCCCGAGGGAAAGCCAGCTGTTGCTGGCACACGGGACGTGATGTCGTCCTTGTACTTCCTCTGCAAAAGTGACTGCACTGCCGCTGGCCAGCACTGTTGTTGGAGGCCCCCTGTCTCCCCCGGAGAGGGAGCAGCGCCCTCTGCTGCCTAGAAAGATGAAAAAGCTTACAGCACCTGGTATTCCCAGGCGGTCTCCCATCCAAGTACTAACCAGGCCCGACCCTGCTTAGCTTCCGAGATCGGACGAGATCGGGCGTGTTCAGAGTGGTATGGCCGTAAGCAATTGAGGCGGCGGCGGCAGGGAGGCCTTTTATACACGGCTTAGCCTGTGCCTACTGCAGGGCCCTTTGAAAACCGGCCACCAAATGGGCCTATTTCTCTGCCCTCTATTATCATTGACGCCCTCAGCCGTTGTGCTCACCGGGAGCAAGGCCGCAGTCTTTTCTCTCCCCTACATTTGCGCTGTTCAGCGACGGCAGGGACACAAATGCATGCTGTGATAAGTTTGCAGCCTCCCCGAGGGAAAGCCAGCTGTTGCTGGCACACGGGACGTGATGTCGTCCTTGTACTTCCTCTGCAAAAGTGACTGCACTGCCGCTGGCCAGCACTGTTGTTGGAGGCCCCCTGTCTCCCCCGGAGAGGGAGCAGCGCCCTCTGCTGCCTAGAAAGATGAAAAAGCTTACAGCACCTGGTATTCCCAGGCGGTCTCCCATCCAAGTACTAACCAGGCCCGACCCTGCTTAGCTTCCGAGATCGGACGAGACCGGGCGTGTTCAGAGTGGTATGGCCGTAAGCAACTGAGGCGGCGGCGGCAGGGAGGCCTTTTATACACGGCTTAGCCTGTGCCTACTGCAGGGCCCTTTGAAAACCGGCCAACAAATGGGCCTATTTCTCTGCCCTCTATTATCATTGACGCCCTCAGCCGTTGTGCTCACCGGGAGCAAGGCCGCAGTCTTTTCTCTCCCCTACATTTGCGCTGTTCAGCGACGGCAGGGACACAAATGCATGCTGTGATAAGTTTGCAGCCTCCCCGAGGGAAAGCCAGCTGTTGCTGGCACACGGGACGTGATGTCGTCCTTGTACTTCCTCTGCAAAAGTGACTGCACTGCCGCTGGCCAGCACTGTTGTTCGAGGCCCCCTGTCTCCCCCGGAGAGGGAGCAGCGCCCTCTGCTGCCTAGAAAGATGAAAAAGCTTACAGCACCTGGTATTCCCAGGCGGTCTCCCATCCAAGTACTAACCAGGCCCGACCCTGCTTAGCTTCCGAGATCGGACGAGATCGGGCGTGTTCAGAGTGGTATGGCCGTAAGCAATTGAGGCGGCGGCGGCAGGGAGGCCTTTTATACACGGCTTAGCCTGTGCCTACTGCAGGGCCCTTTGAAAACCGGCCACCAAATGGGCCTATTTCTCTGCCCTCTATTATCATTGACGCCCTCAGCCGTTGTGCTCACCGGGAGCAAGGCCGCAGTCTTTTCTCTCCCCTACATTTGCGCTGTTCAGCGACGGCAGGGACACAAATGCATGCTGTGATAAGTTTGCAGCCTCCCCGAGGGAAAGCCAGCTGTTGCTGGCACACGGGACGTGATGTCGTCCTTGTACTTCCTCTGCAAAAGTGACTGCACTGCCGCTGGCCAGCACTGTTGTTGGAGGCCCCCTGTCTCCCCCGGAGAGGGAGCAGCGCCCTCTGCTGCCTAGAAAGATGAAAAAGCTTACAGCACCTGGTATTCCCAGGCGGTCTCCCATCCAAGTACTAACCAGGCCCGACCCTGCTTAGCTTCCGAGATCGGACGAGATCGGGCGTGTTCAGAGTGGTATGGCCGTAAGCAATTGAGGCGGCGGCGGCAGGGAGGCCTTTTATACACGGCTTAGCCTGTGCCTACTGCAGGGCCCTTTGAAAACCGGCCACCAAATGGGCCTATTTCTCTGCCCTCTATTATCATTGACGCCCTCAGCCGTTGTGCTCACCGGGAGCAAGGCCGCAGTCTTTTCTCTCCCCTACATTTGCGCTGTTCAGCGACGGCAGGGACACAAATGCATGCTGTGATAAGTTTGCAGCCTCCCCGAGGGAAAGCCAGCTGTTGCTGGCACACGGGACGTGATGTCGTCCTTGTACTTCCTCTGCAAAAGTGACTGCACTGCCGCTGGCCAGCACTGTTGTTCGAGGCCCCCTGTCTCCCCCGGAGAGGGAGCAGCGCCCTCTGCTGCCTAGAAAGATGAAAAAGCTTACAGCACCTGGTATTCCCAGGCGGTCTCCCATCCAAGTACTAACCAGGCCCGACCCTGCTTAGCTTCCGAGATCGGACGAGATCGGGCGTGTTCAGAGTGGTATGGCCGTAAGCAATTGAGGCGGCGGCGGCAGGGAGGCCTTTTATACACGGCTTAGCCTGTGCCTACTGCAGGGCCCTTTGAAAACCGGCCACCAAATGGGCCTATTTCTCTGCCCTCTATTATCATTGACGCCCTCAGCCGTTGTGCTCACCGGGAGCAAGGCCGCAGTCTTTTCTCTCCCCTACATTTGCGCTGTTCAGCGACGGCAGGGACACAAATGCATGCTGTGATAAGTTTGCAGCCTCCCCGAGGGAAAGCCAGCTGTTGCTGGCACACGGGACGTGATGTCGTCCTTGTACTTCCTCTGCAAAAGTGACTGCACTGCCGCTGGCCAGCACTGTTGTTGGAGGCCCCCTGTCTCCCCCGGAGAGGGAGCAGCGCCCTCTGCTGCCTAGAAAGATGAAAAAGCTTACAGCACCTGGTATTCCCAGGCGGTCTCCCATCCAAGTACTAACCAGGCCCGACCCTGCTTAGCTTCCGAGATCGGACGAGATCGGGCGTGTTCAGAGTGGTATGGCCGTAAGCAATTGAGGCGGCGGCAGGGAGGCCTTTTATACACGGCTTAGCCTGTGCCTACTGCAGGGCCCTTTGAAAACCGGCCACCAAATGGGCCTATTTCTCTGCCCTCTATTATCATTGACGCCCTCAGCCGTTGTGCTCACCGGGAGCAAGGCCGCAGTCTTTTCTCTCCCCTACATTTGCGCTGTTCAGCGACGGCAGGGACACAAATGCATGCTGTGATAAGTTTGCAGCCTCCCCGAGGGAAAGCCAGCTGTTGCTGGCACACGGGACGTGATGTCGTCCTTGTACTTCCTCTGCAAAAGTGACTGCACTGCCGCTGGCCAGCACTGTTGTTGGAGGCCCCCTGTCTCCCCCGGAGAGGGAGCAGCGCCCTCTGCTGCCTAGAAAGATGAAAAAGCTTACAGCACCTGGTATTCCCAGGCGGTCTCCCATCCAAGTACTAACCAGGCCCGACCCTGCTTAGCTTCCGAGATCGGACGAGACCGGGCGTGTTCAGAGTGGTATGGCCGTAAGCAATTGAGGCGGCGGCGGCAGGGAGGCCTTTTATACACGGCTTAGCCTGTGCCTACTGCAGGGCCCTTTGAAAACCGGCCAACAAATGGGCCTATTTCTCTGCCCTCTATTATCATTGACGCCCTCAGCCGTTGTGCTCACCGGGAGCAAGGCCGCAGTCTTTTCTCTCCCCTACATTTGCGCTGTTCAGCGACGGCAGGGACACAAATGCATGCTGTGATAAGTTTGCAGCCTCCCCGAGGGAAAGCCAGCTGTTGCTGGCACACGGGACGTGATGTCGTCCTTGTACTTCCTCTGCAAAAGTGACTGCACTGCCGCTGGCCAGCACTGTTGTTGGAGGCCCCCTGTCTCCCCCGGAGAGGGAGCAGCGCCCTCTGCTGCCTAGAAAGATGAAAAAGCTTACAGCACCTGGTATTCCCAGGCGGTCTCCCATCCAAGTACTAACCAGGCCCGACCCTGCTTAGCTTCCGAGATCGGACGAGATCGGGCGTGTTCAGAGTGGTATGGCCGTAAGCAGTTGAGGCGGCGGCGGCAGGGAGGCCTTTTATACACGGCTTAGCCTGTGCCTACTGCAGGGCCCTTTGAAAACCGGCCACCAAATGGGCCTATTTCTCTGCCCTCTATTATCATTGACGCCCTCAGCCGTTGTGCTCACCGGGAGCAAGGCCGCAGTCTTTTCTCTCCCCTACATTTGCGCTGTTCAGCGACGGCAGGGACACAAATGCATGCTGTGATAAGTTTGCAGCCTCCCCGAGGGAAAGCCAGCTGTTGCTGGCACACGGGACGTGATGTCGTCCTTGTACTTCCTCTGCAAAAGTGACTGCACTGCCGCTGGCCAGCACTGTTGTTGGAGGCCCCCTGTCTCCCCCGGAGAGGGAGCAGCGCCCTCTGCTGCCTAGAAAGATGAAAAAGCTTACAGCACCTGGTATTCCCAGGCGGTCTCCCATCCAAGTACTAACCAGGCCCGACCCTGCTTAGCTTCCGAGATCGGACGAGATCGGGCGTGTTCAGAGTGGTATGGCCGTAAGCAATTGAGGCGGCGGCGACAGGGAGGCCTTTTATACACGGCTTAGCCTGTGCCTACTGCAGGGCCCTTTGAAAACCGGCCACCAAATGGGCCTATTTCTCTGCCCTCTATTATCATTGACGCCCTCAGCCGTTGTGCTCACCGGGAGCAAGGCCGCAGTCTTTTCTCTCCCCTACATTTGCGCTGTTCAGCGACGGCAGGGACACAAATGCATGCTGTGATAAGTTTGCAGCCTCCCCGAGGGAAAGCCAGCTGTTGCTGGCACACGGGACGTGATGTCGTCCTTGTACTTCCTCTGCAAAAGTGACTGCACTGCCGCTGGCCAGCACTGTTGTTGGAGGCCCCCTGTCTCCCCCGGAGAGGGAGCAGCGCCCTCTGCTGCCTAGAAAGATGAAAAAGCTTACAGCACCTGGTATTCCCAGGCGGTCTCCCATCCAAGTACTAACCAGGCCCGACCCTGCTTAGCTTCCGAGATCGGACGAGATCGGGCGTGTTCAGAGTGGTATGGCCGTAAGCAATTGAGGCGGCGGCGGCAGGGAGGCCTTTTATACACGGCTTAGCCTGTGCCTACTGCAGGGCCCTTTGAAAACCGGCCACCAAATGGGCCTATTTCTCTGCCCTCTATTATCATTGACGCCCTCAGCCGTTGTGCTCACCGGGAGCAAGGCCGCAGTCTTTTCTCTCCCCTACATTTGCGCTGTTCAGCGACGGCAGGGACACAAATGCATGCTGTGATAAGTTTGCAGCCTCCCCGAGGGAAAGCCAGCTGTTGCTGGCACACGGGACGTGATGTCGTCCTTGTACTTCCTCTGCAAAAGTGACTGCACTGCCGCTGGCCAGCACTGTTGTTGGAGGCCCCCTGTCTCCCCCGGAGAGGGAGCAGCGCCCTCTGCTGCCTAGAAAGATGAAAAAGCTTACAGCACCTGGTATTCCCAGGCGGTCTCCCATCCAAGTACTAACCAGGCCCGACCCTGCTTAGCTTCCGAGATCGGACGAGATCGGGCGTGTTCAGAGTGGTATGGCCGTAAGCAATTGAGGCGGCGGCGGCAGGGAGGCCTTTTATACACGGCTTAGCCTGTGCCTACTGCAGGGCCCTTTGAAAACCGGCCACCAAATGGGCCTATTTCTCTGCCCTCTATTATCATTGACGCCCTCAGCCGTTGTGCTCACCGGGAGCAAGGCCGCAGTCTTTTCTCTCCCCTACATTTGCGCTGTTCAGCGACGGCAGGGACACAAATGCATGCTGTGATAAGTTTGCAGCCTCCCCGAGGGAAAGCCAGCTGTTGCTGGCACACGGGACGTGATGTCGTCCTTGTACTTCCTCTGCAAAAGTGACTGCACTGCCGCTGGCCAGCACTGTTGTTCGAGGCCCCCTGTCTCCCCCGGAGAGGGAGCAGCGCCCTCTGCTGCCTAGAAAGATGAAAAAGCTTACAGCACCTGGTATTCCCAGGCGGTCTCCCATCCAAGTACTAACCAGGCCCGACCCTGCTTAGCTTCCGAGATCGGACGAGATCGGGCGTGTTCAGAGTGGTATGGCCGTAAGCAATTGAGGCGGCGGCGGCAGGGAGGCCTTTTATACACGGCTTAGCCTGTGCCTACTGCAGGGCCCTTTGAAAACCGGCCACCAAATGGGCCTATTTCTCTGCCCTCTATTATCATTGACGCCCTCAGCCGTTGTGCTCACCGGGAGCAAGGCCGCAGTCTTTTCTCTCCCCTACATTTGCGCTGTTCAGCGACGGCAGGGACACAAATGCATGCTGTGATAAGTTTGCAGCCTCCCCGAGGGAAAGCCAGCTGTTGCTGGCACACGGGACGTGATGTCGTCCTTGTACTTCCTCTGCAAAAGTGACTGCACTGCCGCTGGCCAGCACTGTTGTTGGAGGCCCCCTGTCTCCCCCGGAGAGGGAGCAGCGCCCTCTGCTGCCTAGAAAGATGAAAAAGCTTACAGCACCTGGTATTCCCAGGCGGTCTCCCATCCAAGTACTAACCAGGCCCGACCCTGCTTAGCTTCCGAGATCGGACGAGATCGGGCGTGTTCAGAGTGGTATGGCCGTAAGCAATTGAGGCAGCGGCGGCAGGGAGGCCTTTTATACACGGCTTAGCCTGTGCCTACTGCAGGGCCCTTTGAAAACCGGCCACCAAATGGGCCTATTTCTCTGCCCTCTATTATCATTGACGCCCTCAGCCGTTGTGCTCACCGGGAGCAAGGCCGCAGTCTTTTCTCTCCCCTACATTTGCGCTGTTCAGCGACGGCAGGGACACAAATGCATGCTGTGATAAGTTTGCAGCCTCCCCGAGGGAAAGCCAGCTGTTGCTGGCACACGGGACGTGATGTCGTCCTTGTACTTCCTCTGCAAAAGTGACTGCACTGCCGCTGGCCAGCACTGTTGTTCGAGGCCCCCTGTCTCCCCCGGAGAGGGAGCAGCGCCCTCTGCTGCCTAGAAAGATGAAAAAGCTTACAGCACCTGGTATTCCCAGGCGGTCTCCCATCCAAGTACTAACCAGGCCCGACCCTGCTTAGCTTCCGAGATCGGACGAGATCGGGCGTGTTCAGAGTGGTATGGCCGTAAGCAATTGAGGCGGCGGCGGCAGGGAGGCCTTTTATACACGGCTTAGCCTGTGCCTACTGCAGGGCCCTTTGAAAACCGGCCACCAAATGGGCCTATTTCTCTGCCCTCTATTATCATTGACGCCCTCAGCCGTTGTGCTCACCGGGAGCAAGGCCGCAGTCTTTTCTCTCCCCTACATTTGCGCTGTTCAGCGACGGCAGGGACACAAATGCATGCTGTGATAAGTTTGCAGCCTCCCCGAGGGAAAGCCAGCTGTTGCTGGCACACGGGACGTGATGTCGTCCTTGTACTTCCTCTGCAAAAGTGACTGCACTGCCGCTGGCCAGCACTGTTGTTGGAGGCCCCCTGTCTCCCCCGGAGAGGGAGCAGCGCCCTCTGCTGCCTAGAAAGATGAAAAAGCTTACAGCACCTGGTATTCCCAGGCGGTCTCCCATCCAAGTACTAACCAGGCCCGACCCTGCTTAGCTTCCGAGATCGGACGAGATCGGGCGTGTTCAGAGTGGTATGGCCGTAAGCAATTGAGGCGGCGGCGGCAGGGAGGCCTTTTATACACGGCTTAGCCTGTGCCTACTGCAGGGCCCTTTGAAAACCGGCCACCAAATGGGCCTATTTCTCTGCCCTCTATTATCATTGACGCCCTCAGCCGTTGTGCTCACCGGGAGCAAGGCCGCAGTCTTTTCTCTCCCCTACATTTGCGCTGTTCAGCGACGGCAGGGACACAAATGCATGCTGTGATAAGTTTGCAGCCTCCCCGAGGGAAAGCCAGCTGTTGCTGGCACACGGGACGTGATGTCGTCCTTGTACTTCCTCTGCAAAAGTGACTGCACTGCCGCTGGCCAGCACTGTTGTTGGAGGCCCCCTGTCTCCCCCGGAGAGGGAGCAGCGCCCTCTGCTGCCTAGAAAGATGAAAAAGCTTACAGCACCTGGTATTCCCAGGCGGTCTCCCATCCAAGTACTAACCAGGCCCGACCCTGCTTAGCTTCCGAGATCGGACGAGACCGGGCGTGTTCAGAGTGGTATGGCCGTAAGCAATTGAGGCGGCGGCGGCAGGGAGGCCTTTTATACACGGCTTAGCCTGTGCCTACTGCAGGGCCCTTTGAAAACCGGCCAACAAATGGGCCTATTTCTCTGCCCTCTATTATCATTGACGCCCTCAGCCGTTGTGCTCACCGGGAGCAAGGCCGCAGTCTTTTCTCTCCCCTACATTTGCGCTGTTCAGCGACGGCAGGGACACAAATGCATGCTGTGATAAGTTTGCAGCCTCCCCGAGGGAAAGCCAGCTGTTGCTGGCACACGGGACGTGATGTCGTCCTTGTACTTCCTCTGCAAAAGTGACTGCACTGCCGCTGGCCAGCACTGTTGTTCGAGGCCCCCTGTCTCCCCCGGAGAGGGAGCAGCGCCCTCTGCTGCCTAGAAAGATGAAAAAGCTTACAGCACCTGGTATTCCCAGGCGGTCTCCCATCCAAGTACTAACCAGGCCCGACCCTGCTTAGCTTCCGAGATCGGACGAGATCGGGCGTGTTCAGAGTGGTATGGCCGTAAGCAATTGAGGCGGCGGCGGCAGGGAGGCCTTTTATACACGGCTTAGCCTGTGCCTACTGCAGGGCCCTTTGAAAACCGGCCACCAAATGGGCCTATTTCTCTGCCCTCTATTATCATTGACGCCCTCAGCCGTTGTGCTCACCGGGAGCAAGGCCGCAGTCTTTTCTCTCCCCTACATTTGCGCTGTTCAGCGACGGCAGGGACACAAATGCATGCTGTGATAAGTTTGCAGCCTCCCCGAGGGAAAGCCAGCTGTTGCTGGCACACGGGACGTGATGTCGTCCTTGTACTTCCTCTGCAAAAGTGACTGCACTGCCGCTGGCCAGCACTGTTGTTGGAGGCCCCCTGTCTCCCCCGGAGAGGGAGCAGCGCCCTCTGCTGCCTAGAAAGATGAAAAAGCTTACAGCACCTGGTATTCCCAGGCGGTCTCCCATCCAAGTACTAACCAGGCCCGACCCTGCTTAGCTTCCGAGATCGGACGAGATCGGGCGTGTTCAGAGTGGTATGGCCGTAAGCAATTGAGGCGGCGGCGGCAGGGAGGCCTTTTATACACGGCTTAGCCTGTGCCTACTGCAGGGCCCTTTGAAAACCGGCCACCAAATGGGCCTATTTCTCTGCCCTCTATTATCATTGACGCCCTCAGCCGTTGTGCTCACCGGGAGCAAGGCCGCAGTCTTTTCTCTCCCCTACATTTGCGCTGTTCAGCGACGGCAGGGACACAAATGCATGCTGTGATAAGTTTGCAGCCTCCCCGAGGGAAAGCCAGCTGTTGCTGGCACACGGGACGTGATGTCGTCCTTGTACTTCCTCTGCAAAAGTGACTGCACTGCCGCTGGCCAGCACTGTTGTTCGAGGCCCCCTGTCTCCCCCGGAGAGGGAGCAGCGCCCTCTGCTGCCTAGAAAGATGAAAAAGCTTACAGCACCTGGTATTCCCAGGCGGTCTCCCATCCAAGTACTAACCAGGCCCGACCCTGCTTAGCTTCCGAGATCGGACGAGATCGGGCGTGTTCAGAGTGGTATGGCCGTAAGCAATTGAGGCGGCGGCGGCAGGGAGGCCTTTTATACACGGCTTAGCCTGTGCCTACTGCAGGGCCCTTTGAAAACCGGCCACCAAATGGGCCTATTTCTCTGCCCTCTATTATCATTGACGCCCTCAGCCGTTGTGCTCACCGGGAGCAAGGCCGCAGTCTTTTCTCTCCCCTACATTTGCGCTGTTCAGCGACGGCAGGGACACAAATGCATGCTGTGATAAGTTTGCAGCCTCCCCGAGGGAAAGCCAGCTGTTGCTGGCACACGGGACGTGATGTCGTCCTTGTACTTCCTCTGCAAAAGTGACTGCACTGCCGCTGGCCAGCACTGTTGTTGGAGGCCCCCTGTCTCCCCCGGAGAGGGAGCAGCGCCCTCTGCTGCCTAGAAAGATGAAAAAGCTTACAGCACCTGGTATTCCCAGGCGGTCTCCCATCCAAGTACTAACCAGGCCCGACCCTGCTTAGCTTCCGAGATCGGACGAGATCGGGCGTGTTCAGAGTGGTATGGCCGTAAGCAATTGAGGCGGCGGCGGCAGGGAGGCCTTTTATACACGGCTTAGCCTGTGCCTACTGCAGGGCCCTTTGAAAACCGGCCACCAAATGGGCCTATTTCTCTGCCCTCTATTATCATTGACGCCCTCAGCCGTTGTGCTCACCGGGAGCAAGGCCGCAGTCTTTTCTCTCCCCTACATTTGCGCTGTTCAGCGACGGCAGGGACACAAATGCATGCTGTGATAAGTTTGCAGCCTCCCCGAGGGAAAGCCAGCTGTTGCTGGCACACGGGACGTGATGTCGTCCTTGTACTTCCTCTGCAAAAGTGACTGCACTGCCGCTGGCCAGCACTGTTGTTGGAGGCCCCCTGTCTCCCCCGGAGAGGGAGCAGCGCCCTCTGCTGCCTAGAAAGATGAAAAAGCTTACAGCACCTGGTATTCCCAGGCGGTCTCCCATCCAAGTACTAACCAGGCCCGACCCTGCTTAGCTTCCGAGATCGGACGAGATCGGGCGTGTTCAGAGTGGTATGGCCGTAAGCAATTGAGGCGGCGGCGACAGGGAGGCCTTTTATACACGGCTTAGCCTGTGCCTACTGCAGGGCCCTTTGAAAACCGGCCACCAAATGGGCCTATTTCTCTGCCCTCTATTATCATTGACGCCCTCAGCCGTTGTGCTCACCGGGAGCAAGGCCGCAGTCTTTTCTCTCCCCTACATTTGCGCTGTTCAGCGACGGCAGGGACACAAATGCATGCTGTGATAAGTTTGCAGCCTCCCCGAGGGAAAGCCAGCTGTTGCTGGCACACGGGACGTGATGTCGTCCTTGTACTTCCTCTGCAAAAGTGACTGCACTGCCGCTGGCCAGCACTGTTGTTGGAGGCCCCCTGTCTCCCCCGGAGAGGGAGCAGCGCCCTCTGCTGCCTAGAAAGATGAAAAAGCTTACAGCACCTGGTATTCCCAGGCGGTCTCCCATCCAAGTACTAACCAGGCCCGACCCTGCTTAGCTTCCGAGATCGGACGAGATCGGGCGTGTTCAGAGTGGTATGGCCGTAAGCAATTGAGGCGGCGGCGGCAGGGAGGCCTTTTATACACGGCTTAGCCTGTGCCTACTGCAGGGCCCTTTGAAAACCGGCCACCAAATGGGCCTATTTCTCTGCCCTCTATTATCATTGACGCCCTCAGCCGTTGTGCTCACCGGGAGCAAGGCCGCAGTCTTTTCTCTCCCCTACATTTGCGCTGTTCAGCGACGGCAGGGACACAAATGCATGCTGTGATAAGTTTGCAGCCTCCCCGAGGGAAAGCCAGCTGTTGCTGGCACACGGGACGTGATGTCGTCCTTGTACTTCCTCTGCAAAAGTGACTGCACTGCCGCTGGCCAGCACTGTTGTTGGAGGCCCCCTGTCTCCCCCGGAGAGGGAGCAGCGCCCTCTGCTGCCTAGAAAGATGAAAAAGCTTACAGCACCTGGTATTCCCAGGCGGTCTCCCATCCAAGTACTAACCAGGCCCGACCCTGCTTAGCTTCCGAGATCGGACGAGATCGGGCGTGTTCAGAGTGGTATGGCCGTAAGCAATTGAGGCGGCGGCGGCAGGGAGGCCTTTTATACACGGCTTAGCCTGTGCCTACTGCAGGGCCCTTTGAAAACCGGCCACCAAATGGGCCTATTTCTCTGCCCTCTATTATCATTGACGCCCTCAGCCGTTGTGCTCACCGGGAGCAAGGCCGCAGTCTTTTCTCTCCCCTACATTTGCGCTGTTCAGCGACGGCAGGGACACAAATGCATGCTGTGATAAGTTTGCAGCCTCCCCGAGGGAAAGCCAGCTGTTGCTGGCACACGGGACGTGATGTCGTCCTTGTACTTCCTCTGCAAAAGTGACTGCACTGCCGCTGGCCAGCACTGTTGTTCGAGGCCCCCTGTCTCCCCCGGAGAGGGAGCAGCGCCCTCTGCTGCCTAGAAAGATGAAAAAGCTTACAGCACCTGGTATTCCCAGGCGGTCTCCCATCCAAGTACTAACCAGGCCCGACCCTGCTTAGCTTCCGAGATCGGACGAGATCGGGCGTGTTCAGAGTGGTATGGCCGTAAGCAATTGAGGCGGCGGCGGCAGGGAGGCCTTTTATACACGGCTTAGCCTGTGCCTACTGCAGGGCCTTTTGAAAACCGGCCACCAAATGGGCCTATTTCTCTGCCCTCTATTATCATTGACGCTCTCAGCCGTTGTGCTCACCGGGAGCAAGGCCGCAGTCTTTTCTCTCCCCTACATTTGCGCTGTTCAGCGACGGCAGGGACACAAATGCATGCTGTGATAAGTTTGCAGCCTCCCCGAGGGAAAGCCAGCTGTTGCTGGCACACGGGACGTGATGTCGTCCTTGTACTTCCTCTGCAAAAGTGACTGCACTGCCGCTGGCCAGCACTGTTGTTCGAGGCCCCCTGTCTCCCCCGGAGAGGGAGCAGCGCCCTCTGCTGCCTAGAAAGATGAAAAAGCTTACAGCACCTGGTATTCCCAGGCGGTCTCCCATCCAAGTACTAACCAGGCCCGACCCTGCTTAGCTTCCGAGATCGGACGAGATCGGGCATGTTCAGAGTGGTATGGCCGTAAGCAATTGAGGCGACGGCGGCAGGGAGGCCTTTTATACACGGCTTAGCCTGTGCCTACTGCAGGGCCCTTTGAAAACCGGCCACCAAATGGGCCTATTTCTCTGCCCTCTATTATCATTGACGCCCTCAGCCGTTGTGCTCACCGGGAGCAAGGCCGCAGTCTTTTCTCTCCCCTACATTTGCGCTGTTCAGCGACGGCAGGGACACAAATGCATGCTGTGATAAGTTTGCAGCCTCCCCGAGGGAAAGCCAGCTGTTGCTGGCACACGGGACGTGATGTCGTCCTTGTACTTCCTCTGCAAAAGTGACTGCACTGCCGCTGGCCAGCACTGTTGTTGGAGGCCCCCTGTCTCCCCCGGAGAGGGAGCAGCGCCCTCTGCTGCCTAGAAAGATGAAAAAGCTTACAGCACCTGGTATTCCCAGGCGGTCTCCCATCCAAGTACTAACCAGGCCCGACCCTGCTTAGCTTCCGAGATCGGACGAGATCGGGCGTGTTCAGAGTGGTATGGCCGTAAGCAATTGAGGCGGCGGCGGCAGGGAGGCCTTTTATACACGGCTTAGCCTGTGCCTACTGCAGGGCCCTTTGAAAACCGGCCACCAAATGGGCCTATTTCTCTGCCCTCTATTATCATTGACGCCCTCAGCCGTTGTGCTCACCGGGAGCAAGGCCGCAGTCTTTTCTCTCCCCTACATTTGCGCTGTTCAGCGACGGCAGGGACACAAATGCATGCTGTGATAAGTTTGCAGCCTCCCCGAGGGAAAGCCAGCTGTTGCTGGCACACGGGACGTGATGTCGTCCTTGTACTTCCTCTGCAAAAGTGACTGCACTGCCGCTGGCCAGCACTGTTGTTGGAGGCCCCCTGTCTCCCCCGGAGAGGGAGCAGCGCCCTCTGCTGCCTAGAAAGATGAAAAAGCTTACAGCACCTGGTATTCCCAGGCGGTCTCCCATCCAAGTACTAACCAGGCCCGACCCTGCTTAGCTTCCGAGATCGGACGAGATCGGGCGTGTTCAGAGTGGTATGGCCGTAAGCAATTGAGGCGGCGGCGGCAGGGAGGCCTTTTATACACGGCTTAGCCTGTGCCTACTGCAGGGCCCTTTGAAAACCGGCCACCAAATGGGCCTATTTCTCTGCCCTCTATTATCATTGACGCCCTCAGCCGTTGTGCTCACCGGGAGCAAGGCCGCAGTCTTTTCTCTCCCCTACATTTGCGCTGTTCAGCGACGGCAGGGACACAAATGCATGCTGTGATAAGTTTGCAGCCTCCCCGAGGGAAAGCCAGCTGTTGCTGGCACACGGGACGTGATGTCGTCCTTGTACTTCCTCTGCAAAAGTGACTGCACTGCCGCTGGCCAGCACTGTTGTTCGAGGCCCCCTGTCTCCCCCGGAGAGGGAGCAGCGCCCTCTGCTGCCTAGAAAGATGAAAAAGCTTACAGCACCTGGTATTCCCAGGCGGTCTCCCATCCAAGTACTAACCAGGCCCAACCCTGCTTAGCTTCCGAGATCGGACGAGATCGGGCGTGTTCAGAGTGGTATGGCCGTAAGCAATTGAGGCGGCGGCGGCAGGGAGGCCTTTTATACACGGCTTAGCCTGTGCCTACTGCAGGGCCCTTTGAAAACCGGCCACCAAATGGGCCTATTTCTCTGCCCTCTATTATCATTGACGCCCTCAGCCGTTGTGCTCACCGGGAGCAAGGCCGCAGTCTTTTCTCTCCCCTACATTTGCGCTGTTCAGCGACGGCAGGGACACAAATGCATGCTGTGATAAGTTTGCAGCCTCCCCGAGGGAAAGCCAGCTGTTGCTGGCACACGGGACGTGATGTCGTCCTTGTACTTCCTCTGCAAAAGTGACTGCACTGCCGCTGGCCAGCACTGTTGTTGGAGGCCCCCTGTCTCCCCCGGAGAGGGAGCAGCGCCCTCTGCTGCCTAGAAAGATGAGAAAGCTTACAGCACCTGGTATTCCCAGGCGGTCTCCCATCCAAGTACTAACCAGGCCCGACCCTGCTTAGCTTCCGAGATCGGACGTGTTCAGAGTGGTATGGCCGTAAGCAATTGAGGCGGCGGCGGCAGGGAGGCCTTTTATACACGGCTTAGCCTGTGCCTACTGCAGGGCCCTTTGAAAACCGGCCACCAAATGGGCCTATTTCTCTGCCCTCTATTATCATTGACGCCCTCAGCCGTTGTGCTCACCGGGAGCAAGGCCGCAGTCTTTTCTCTCCCCTACATTTGCGCTGTTCAGCGACGGCAGGGACACAAATGCATGCTGTGATAAGTTTGCAGCCTCCCCGAGGGAAAGCCAGCTGTTGCTGGCACACGGGACGTGATGTCGTCCTTGTACTTCCTCTGCAAAAGTGACTGCACTGCCGCTGGCCAGCACTGTTGTTCGAGGCCCCCTGTCTCCCCCGGAGAGGGAGCAGCGCCCTCTGCTGCCTAGAAAGATGAAAAAGCTTACAGCACCTGGTATTCCCAGGCGGTCTCCCATCCAAGTACTAACCAGGCCCGACCCTGCTTAGCTTCCGAGATCGGACGAGATCGGGCGTGTTCAGAGTGGTATGGCCGTAAGCAATTGAGGCGGCGGCGGCAGGGAGGCCTTTTATACACGGCTTAGCCTGTGCCTACTGCAGGGCCCTTTGAAAACCGGCCACCAAATGGGCCTATTTCTCTGCCCTCTATTATCATTGACGCCCTCAGCCGTTGTGCTCACCGGGAGCAAGGCCGCAGTCTTTTCTCTCCCCTACATTTGCGCTGTTCAGCGACGGCAGGGACACAAATGCATGCTGTGATAAGTTTGCAGCCTCCCCGAGGGAAAGCCAGCTGTTGCTGGCACACGGGACGTGATGTCGTCCTTGTACTTCCTCTGCAAAAGTGACTGCACTGCCGCTGGCCAGCACTGTTGTTCGAGGCCCCCTGTCTCCCCCGGAGAGGGAGCAGCGCCCTCTGCTGCCTAGAAAGATGAAAAAGCTTACAGCACCTGGTATTGCCAGGCGGTCTCGCATCCAAGTACTAACCAGGTCCGACCCTGCTTAGCTTCCGAGATCGGACGAGATCGGGCGTGTTCAGAGTGGTATGGCCGTAAGCAATTGAGGCGGCGGCGGCAGGGAGGCCTTTTATACACGGCTTAGCCTGTGCCTACTGCAGGGCCCTTTGAAAACCGGCCACCAAATGGGCCTATTTCTCTGCCCTCTATTATCATTGACGCCCTCAGCCGTTGTGCTCACCGGGAGCAAGGCCGCAGTCTTTTCTCTCCCCTACATTTGCGCTGTTCAGCGACGGCAGGGACACAAATGCATGCTGTGATAAGTTTGCAGCCTCCCCGAGGGAAAGCCAGCTGTTGCTGGCACACGGGACGTGATGTCGTCCTTGTACTTCCTCTGCAAAAGTGACTGCACTGCCGCTGGCCAGCACTGTTGTTGGAGGCCCCCTGTCTCCCCCGGAGAGGGAGCAGCGCCCTCTGCTGCCTAGAAAGATGAAAAAGCTTACAGCACCTGGTATTCCCAGGCGGTCTCCCATCCAAGTATTAACCAGGCCCGACCCTGCTTAGCTTCCGAGATCGGACGAGATCGGGCGTGTTCAGAGTGGTATGGCCGTAAGCAATTGAGGCGGCGGCGGCAGGGAGGCCTTTTATACACGGCTTAGCCTGTGCCTACTGCAGGGCCCTTTGAAAACCGGCCACCAAATGGGCCTATTTCTCTGCCCTCTATTATCATTGACGCCCTCAGCCGTTGTGCTCACCGGGAGCAAGGCCGCAGTCTTTTCTCTCCCCTACATTTGCGCTGTTCAGCGACGGCAGGGACACAAATGCATGCTGTGATAAGTTTGCAGCCTCCCCGAGGGAAAGCCAGCTGTTGCTGGCACACGGGACGTGATGTCGTCCTTGTACTTCCTCTGCAAAAGTGACTGCACTGCCGCTGGCCAGCACTGTTGTTCGAGGCCCCCTGTCTCCCCCGGAGAGGGAGCAGCGCCCTCTGCTGCCTAGAAAGATGAAAAAGCTTACAGCACCTGGTATTCCCAGGCGGTCTCCCATCCAAGTACTAACCAGGCCCGACCCTGCTTAGCTTCCGAGATCGGACGAGATCGGGCGTGTTCAGAGTGGTATGGCCGTAAGCAATTGAGGCGGCGGCGGCAGGGAGGCCTTTTATACACGGCTTAGCCTGTGCCTACTGCAGGGCCCTTTGAAAACCAGCCACCAAATGGGCCTATTTCTCTGCCCTCTATTATCATTGACGCCCTCAGCCGTTGTGCTCACCGGGAGCAAGGCCGCAGTCTTTTCTCTCCCCTACATTTGCGCTGTTCAGCGACGGCAGGGACACAAATGCATGCTGTGATAAGTTTGCAGCCTCCCCGAGGGAAAGCCAGCTGTTGCTGGCACACGGGACGTGATGTCGTCCTTGTACTTCCTCTGCAAAAGTGACTGCACTGCCGCTGGCCAGCACTGTTGTTGGAGGCCCCCTGTCTCCCCCGGAGAGGGAGCAGCGCCCTCTGCTGCCTAGAAAGATGAAAAAGCTTACAGCACCTGGTATTCCCAGGCGGTCTCCCATCCAAGTACTAACCAGGCCCGACCCTGCTTAGCTTCCGAGATCGGACGTGTTCAGAGTGGTATGGCCGTAAGCAATTGAGGCGGCGGCGGCAGGGAGGCCTTTTATACACGGCTTAGCCTGTGCCTACTGCAGGGCCCTTTGAAAACCGGCCACCAAATGGGCCTATTTCTCTGCCCTCTATTATCATTGACGCCCTCAGCCGTTGTGCTCACCGGGAGCAAGGCCGCAGTCTTTTCTCTCCCCTACATTTGCGCTGTTCAGCGACGGCAGGGACACAAATGCATGCTGTGATAAGTTTGCAGCCTCCCCGAGGGAAAGCCAGCTGTTGCTGGCACACGGGACGTGATGTCGTCCTTGTACTTCCTCTGCAAAAGTGACTGCACTGCCGCTGGCCAGCACTGTTGTTCGAGGCCCCCTGTCTCCCCCGGAGAGGGAGCAGCGCCCTCTGCTGCCTAGAAAGATGAAAAAGCTTACAGCACCTGGTATTCCCAGGCGGTCTCCCATCCAAGTACTAACCAGGCCCGACCCTGCTTAGCTTCCGAGATCGGACGAGATCGGGCGTGTTCAGAGTGGTATGGCCGTAAGCAATTGAGGCGGCGGCGGCAGGGAGGCCTTTTATACACGGCTTAGCCTGTGCCTACTGCAGGGCCCTTTGAAAACCGGCCACCAAATGGGCCTATTTCTCTGCCCTCTATTATCATTGACGCCCTCAGCCGTTGTGCTCACCGGGAGCAAGGCCGCAGTCTTTTCTCTCCCCTACATTTGCGCTGTTCAGCGACGGCAGGGACACAAATGCATGCTGTGATAAGTTTGCAGCCTCCCCGAGGGAAAGCCAGCTGTTGCTGGCACACGGGACGTGATGTCGTCCTTGTACTTCCTCTGCAAAAGTGACTGCACTGCCGCTGGCCAGCACTGTTGTTCGAGGCCCCCTGTCTCCCCCGGAGAGGGAGCAGCGCCCTCTGCTGCCTAGAAAGATGAAAAAGCTTACAGCACCTGGTATTGCCAGGCGGTCTCGCATCCAAGTACTAACCAGGTCCGACCCTGCTTAGCTTCCGAGATCGGACGAGATCGGGCGTGTTCAGAGTGGTATGGCCGTAAGCAATTGAGGCGGCGGCGGCAGGGAGGCCTTTTATACACGGCTTAGCCTGTGCCTACTGCAGGGCCCTTTGAAAACCGGCCACCAAATGGGCCTATTTCTCTGCCCTCTATTATCATTGACGCCCTCAGCCGTTGTGCTCACCGGGAGCAAGGCCGCAGTCTTTTCTCTCCCCTACATTTGCGCTGTTCAGCGACGGCAGGGACACAAATGCATGCTGTGATAAGTTTGCAGCCTCCCCGAGGGAAAGCCAGCTGTTGCTGGCACACGGGACGTGATGTCGTCCTTGTACTTCCTCTGCAAAAGTGACTGCACTGCCGCTGGCCAGCACTGTTGTTGGAGGCCCCCTGTCTCCCCCGGAGAGGGAGCAGCGCCCTCTGCTGCCTAGAAAGATGAAAAAGCTTACAGCACCTGGTATTCCCAGGCGGTCTCCCATCCAAGTATTAACCAGGCCCGACCCTGCTTAGCTTCCGAGATCGGACGAGATCGGGCGTGTTCAGAGTGGTATGGCCGTAAGCAATTGAGGCGGCGGCGGCAGGGAGGCCTTTTATACACGGCTTAGCCTGTGCCTACTGCAGGGCCCTTTGAAAACCGGCCACCAAATGGGCCTATTTCTCTGCCCTCTATTATCATTGACGCCCTCAGCCGTTGTGCTCACCGGGAGCAAGGCCGCAGTCTTTTCTCTCCCCTACATTTGCGCTGTTCAGCGACGGCAGGGACACAAATGCATGCTGTGATAAGTTTGCAGCCTCCCCGAGGGAAAGCCAGCTGTTGCTGGCACACGGGACGTGATGTCGTCCTTGTACTTCCTCTGCAAAAGTGACTGCACTGCCGCTGGCCAGCACTGTTGTTCGAGGCCCCCTGTCTCCCCCGGAGAGGGAGCAGCGCCCTCTGCTGCCTAGAAAGATGAAAAAGCTTACAGCACCTGGTATTCCCAGGCGGTCTCCCATCCAAGTACTAACCAGGCCCGACCCTGCTTAGCTTCCGAGATCGGACGAGATCGGGCGTGTTCAGAGTGGTATGGCCGTAAGCAATTGAGGCGGCGGCGGCAGGGAGGCCTTTTATACACGGCTTAGCCTGTGCCTACTGCAGGGCCCTTTGAAAACCGGCCACCAAATGGGCCTATTTCTCTGCCCTCTATTATCATTGACGCCCTCAGCCGTTGTGCTCACCGGGAGCAAGGCCGCAGTCTTTTCTCTCCCCTACATTTGCGCTGTTCAGCGACGGCAGGGACACAAATGCATGCTGTGATAAGTTTGCAGCCTCCCCGAGGGAAAGCCAGCTGTTGCTGGCACACGGGACGTGATGTCGTCCTTGTACTTCCTCTGCAAAAGTGACTGCACTGCCGCTGGCCAGCACTGTTGTTGGAGGCCCCCTGTCTCCCCCGGAGAGGGAGCAGCGCCCTCTGCTGCCTAGAAAGATGAAAAAGCTTACAGCACCTGGTATTCCCAGGCGGTCTCCCATCCAAGTACTAACCAGGCCCGACCCTGCTTAGCTTCCGAGATCGGACGAGATCGGGCGTGTTCAGAGTGGTATGGCCGTAAGCAATTGAGGCGGCGGCGGCAGGGAGGCCTTTTATACACGGCTTAGCCTGTGCCTACTGCAGGGCCCTTTGAAAACCGGCCACCAAATGGGCCTATTTCTCTGCCCTCTATTATCATTGACGCCCTCAGCCGTTGTGCTCACCGGGAGCAAGGCCGCAGTCTTTTCTCTCCCCTACATTTGCGCTGTTCAGCGACGGCAGGGACACAAATGCATGCTGTGATAAGTTTGCAGCCTCCCCGAGGGAAAGCCAGCTGTTGCTGGCACACGGGACGTGATGTCGTCCTTGTACTTCCTCTGCAAAAGTGACTGCACTGCCGCTGGCCAGCACTGTTGTTGGAGGCCCCCTGTCTCCCCCGGAGAGGGAGCAGCGCCCTCTGCTGCCTAGAAAGATGAAAAAGCTTACAGCACCTGGTATTCCCAGGCGGTCTCCCATCCAAGTACTAACCAGGCCCGACCCTGCTTAGCTTCCGAGATCGGACGAGATCGGGCGTGTTCAGAGTGGTATGGCCGTAAGCAATTGAGGCGGCGGCGGCAGGGAGGCCTTTTATACACGGCTTAGCCTGTGCCTACTGCAGGGCCCTTTGAAAACCGGCCACCAAATGGGCCTATTTCTCTGCCCTCTATTATCATTGACGCCCTCAGCCGTTGTGCTCACCGGGAGCAAGGCCGCAGTCTTTTCTCTCCCCTACATTTGCGCTGTTCAGCGACGGCAGGGACACAAATGCATGCTGTGATAAGTTTGCAGCCTCCCCGAGGGAAAGCCAGCTGTTGCTGGCACACGGGACGTGATGTCGTCCTTGTACTTCCTCTGCAAAAGTGACTGCACTGCCGCTGGCCAGCACTGTTGTTGGAGGCCCCCTGTCTCCCCCGGAGAGGGAGCAGCGCCCTCTGCTGCCTAGAAAGATGAAAAAGCTTACAGCACCTGGTATTCCCAGGCGGTCTCCCATCCAAGTACTAACCAGGCCCGATCCTGCTTAGCTTCCGAGATCGGACGAGATCGGGCGTGTTCAGAGTGGTATGGCCGTAAGCAATTGAGGCGGCGGCGGCAGGGAGGCCTTTTATACACGGCTTAGCCTGTGCCTACTGCAGGGCCCTTTGAAAACCGGCCACCAAATGGGCCTATTTCTCTGCCCTCTATTATCATTGACGCCCTCAGCCGTTGTGCTCACCGGGAGCAAGGCCGCAGTCTTTTCTCTCCCCTACATTTGCGCTGTTCAGCGACGGCAGGGACACAAATGCATGCTGTGATAAGTTTGCAGCCTCCCCGAGGGAAAGCCAGCTGTTGCTGGCACACGGGACGTGATGTCGTCCTTGTACTTCCTCTGCAAAAGTGACTGCACTGCCGCTGGCCAGCACTGTTGTTGGAGGCCCCCTGTCTCCCCCGGAGAGGGAGCAGCGCCCTCTGCTGCCTAGAAAGATGAAAAAGCTTACAGCACCTGGTATTCCCAGGCGGTCTCCCATCCAAGTACTAACCAGGCCCAACCCTGCTTAGCTTCCGAGATCGGACGAGATCGGGCGTGTTCAGAGTGGTATGGCCGTAAGCAATTGAGGCGGCGGCGGCAGGGAGGCCTTTTATACACGGCTTAGCCTGTGCCTACTGCAGGGCCCTTTGAAAACCGGCCACCAAATGGGCCTATTTCTCTGCCCTCTATTATCATTGACGCCCTCAGCCGTTGTGCTCACCGGGAGCAAGGCCGCAGTCTTTTCTCTCCCCTACATTTGCGCTGTTCAGCGACGGCAGGGACACAAATGCATGCTGTGATAAGTTTGCAGCCTCCCCGAGGGAAAGCCAGCTGTTGCTGGCACACGGGACGTGATGTCGTCCTTGTACTTCCTCTGCAAAAGTGACTGCACTGCCGCTGGCCAGCACTGTTGTTGGAGGCCCCCTGTCTCCCCCGGAGAGGGAGCAGCGCCCTCTGCTGCCTAGAAAGATGAGAAAGCTTACAGCACCTGGTATTCCCAGGCGGTCTCCCATCCAAGTACTAACCAGGCCCGACCCTGCTTAGCTTCCGAGATCGGACGTGTTCAGAGTGGTATGGCCGTAAGCAATTGAGGCGGCGGCGGCAGGGAGGCCTTTTATACACGGCTTAGCCTGTGCCTACTGCAGGGCCCTTTGAAAACCGGCCACCAAATGGGCCTATTTCTCTGCCCTCTATTATCATTGACGCCCTCAGCCGTTGTGCTCACCGGGAGCAAGGCCGCAGTCTTTTCTCTCCCCTACATTTGCGCTGTTCAGCGACGGCAGGGACACAAATGCATGCTGTGATAAGTTTGCAGCCTCCCCGAGGGAAAGCCAGCTGTTGCTGGCACACGGGACGTGATGTCGTCCTTGTACTTCCTCTGCAAAAGTGACTGCACTGCCGCTGGCCAGCACTGTTGTTGGAGGCCCCCTGTCTCCCCCGGAGAGGGAGCAGCGCCCTCTGCTGCCTAGAAAGATGAAAAAGCTTACAGCACCTGGTATTCCCAGGCGGTCTCCCATCCAAGTACTAACCAGGCCCGACCCTGCTTAGCTTCCGAGATCGGACGAGATCGGGCGTGTTCAGAGTGGTATGGCCGTAAGCAATTGAGGCGGCGGCGGCAGGGAGGCCTTTTATACACGGCTTAGCCTGTGCCTACTGCAGGGCCCTTTGAAAACCGGCCACCAAATGGGCCTATTTCTCTGCCCTCTATTATCATTGACGCCCTCAGCCGTTGTGCTCACCGGGAGCAAGGCCGCAGTCTTTTCTCTCCCCTACATTTGCGCTGTTCAGCGACGGCAGGGACACAAATGCATGCTGTGATAAGTTTGCAGCCTCCCCGAGGGAAAGCCAGCTGTTGCTGGCACACGGGACGTGATGTCGTCCTTGTACTTCCTCTGCAAAAGTGACTGCACTGCCGCTGGCCAGCACTGTTGTTGGAGGCCCCCTGTCTCCCCCGGAGAGGGAGCAGCGCCCTCTGCTGCCTAGAAAGATGAAAAAGCTTACAGCACCTGGTATTCCCAGGCGGTCTCCCATCCAAGTACTAACCAGGCCCGACCCTGCTTAGCTTCCGAGATCGGACGAGATCGGGCGTGTTCAGAGTGGTATGGCCGTAAGCAATTGAGGCGGCGGCGGCAGGGAGGCCTTTTATACACGGCTTAGCCTGTGCCTACTGCAGGGCCCTTTGAAAACCGGCCACCAAATGGGCCTATTTCTCTGCCCTCTATTATCATTGACGCCCTCAGCCGTTGTGCTCACCGGGAGCAAGGCCGCAGTCTTTTCTCTCCCCTACATTTGCGCTGTTCAGCGACGGCAGGGACACAAATGCATGCTGTGATAAGTTTGCAGCCTCCCCGAGGGAAAGCCAGCTGTTGCTGGCACACGGGACGTGATGTCGTCCTTGTACTTCCTCTGCAAAAGTGACTGCACTGCCGCTGGCCAGCACTGTTGTTGGAGGCCCCCTGTCTCCCCCGGAGAGGGAGCAGCGCCCTCTGCTGCCTAGAAAGATGAAAAAGCTTACAGCACCTGGTATTCCCAGGCGGTCTCCCATCCAAGTACTAACCAGGCCCGACCCTGCTTAGCTTCCGAGATCGGACGAGATCGGGCGTGTTCAGAGTGGTATGGCCGTAAGCAATTGAGGCGGCGGCGGCAGGGAGGCCTTTTATACACGGCTTAGCCTGTGCCTACTGCAGGGCCCTTTGAAAACCGGCCACCAAATGGGCCTATTTCTCTGCCCTCTATTATCATTGACGCCCTCAGCCGTTGTGCTCACCGGGAGCAAGGCCGCAGTCTTTTCTCTCCCCTACATTTGCGCTGTTCAGCGACGGCAGGGACACAAATGCATGCTGTGATAAGTTTGCAGCCTCCCCGAGGGAAAGCCAGCTGTTGCTGGCACACGGGACGTGATGTCGTCCTTGTACTTCCTCTGCAAAAGTGACTGCACTGCCGCTGGCCAGCACTGTTGTTGGAGGCCCCCTGTCTCCCCCGGAGAGGGAGCAGCGCCCTCTGCTGCCTAGAAAGATGAAAAAGCTTACAGCACCTGGTATTCCCAGGCGGTCTCCCATCCAAGTACTAACCAGGCCCGATCCTGCTTAGCTTCCGAGATCGGACGAGATCGGGCGTGTTCAGAGTGGTATGGCCGTAAGCAATTGAGGCGGCGGCGGCAGGGAGGCCTTTTATACACGGCTTAGCCTGTGCCTACTGCAGGGCCCTTTGAAAACCGGCCACCAAATGGGCCTATTTCTCTGCCCTCTATTATCATTGACGCCCTCAGCCGTTGTGCTCACCGGGAGCAAGGCCGCAGTCTTTTCTCTCCCCTACATTTGCGCTGTTCAGCGACGGCAGGGACACAAATGCATGCTGTGATAAGTTTGCAGCCTCCCCGAGGGAAAGCCAGCTGTTGCTGGCACACGGGACGTGATGTCGTCCTTGTACTTCCTCTGCAAAAGTGACTGCACTGCCGCTGGCCAGCACTGTTGTTGGAGGCCCCCTGTCTCCCCCGGAGAGGGAGCAGCGCCCTCTGCTGCCTAGAAAGATGAAAAAGCTTACAGCACCTGGTATTCCCAGGCGGTCTCCCATCCAAGTACTAACCAGGCCCAACCCTGCTTAGCTTCCGAGATCGGACGAGATCGGGCGTGTTCAGAGTGGTATGGCTGTAAGCAATTGAGGCGGCGGCGGCAGGGAGGCCTTTTATACACGGCTTAGCCTGTGCCTACTGCAGGGCCCTTTGAAAACCGGCCACCAAATGGGCCTATTTCTCTGCCCTCTATTATCATTGACGCCCTCAGCCGTTGTGCTCACCGGGAGCAAGGCCGCAGTCTTTTCTCTCCCCTACATTTGCGCTGTTCAGCGACGGCAGGGACACAAATGCATGCTGTGATAAGTTTGCAGCCTCCCCGAGGGAAAGCCAGCTGTTGCTGGCACACGGGACGTGATGTCGTCCTTGTACTTCCTCTGCAAAAGTGACTGCACTGCCGCTGGCCAGCACTGTTGTTGGAGGCCCCCTGTCTCCCCCGGAGAGGGAGCAGCGCCCTCTGCTGCCTAGAAAGATGAGAAAGCTTACAGCACCTGGTATTCCCAGGCGGTCTCCCATCCAAGTACTAACCAGGCCCGACCCTGCTTAGCTTCCGAGATCGGACGTGTTCAGAGTGGTATGGCCGTAAGCAATTGAGGCGGCGGCGGCAGGGAGGCCTTTTATACACGGCTTAGCCTGTGCCTACTGCAGGGCCCTTTGAAAACCGGCCACCAAATGGGCCTATTTCTCTGCCCTCTATTATCATTGACGCCCTCAGCCGTTGTGCTCACCGGGAGCAAGGCCGCAGTCTTTTCTCTCCCCTACATTTGCGCTGTTCAGCGACGGCAGGGACACAAATGCATGCTGTGATAAGTTTGCAGCCTCCCCGAGGGAAAGCCAGCTGTTGCTGGCACACGGGACGTGATGTCGTCCTTGTACTTCCTCTGCAAAAGTGACTGCACTGCCGCTGGCCAGCACTGTTGTTGGAGGCCCCCTGTCTCCCCCGGAGAGGGAGCAGCGCCCTCTGCTGCCTAGAAAGATGAAAAAGCTTACAGCACCTGGTATTCCCAGGCGGTCTCCCATCCAAGTACTAACCAGGCCCGACCCTGCTTAGCTTCCGAGATCGGACGAGATCGGGCGTGTTCAGAGTGGTATGGCCGTAAGCAATTGAGGCGGCGGCGGCAGGGAGGCCTTTTATACACGGCTTAGCCTGTGCCTACTGCAGGGCCCTTTGAAAACCGGCCACCAAATGGGCCTATTTCTCTGCCCTCTATTATCATTGACGCCCTCAGCCGTTGTGCTCACCGGGAGCAAGGCCGCAGTCTTTTCTCTCCCCTACATTTGCGCTGTTCAGCGACGGCAGGGACACAAATGCATGCTGTGATAAGTTTGCAGCCTCCCCGAGGGAAAGCCAGCTGTTGCTGGCACACGGGACGTGATGTCGTCCTTGTACTTCCTCTGCAAAAGTGACTGCACTGCCGCTGGCCAGCACTGTTGTTGGAGGCCCCCTGTCTCCCCCGGAGAGGGAGCAGCGCCCTCTGCTGCCTAGAAAGATGAAAAAGCTTACAGCACCTGGTATTCCCAGGCGGTCTCCCATCCAAGTACTAACCAGGCCCGACCCTGCTTAGCTTCCGAGATCGGACGAGATCGGGCGTGTTCAGAGTGGTATGGCCGTAAGCAATTGAGGCGGCGGCGGCAGGGAGGCCTTTTATACACGGCTTAGCCTGTGCCTACTGCAGGGCCCTTTGAAAACCGGCCACCAAATGGGCCTATTTCTCTGCCCTCTATTATCATTGACGCCCTCAGCCGTTGTGCTCACCGGGAGCAAGGCCGCAGTCTTTTCTCTCCCCTACATTTGCGCTGTTCAGCGACGGCAGGGACACAAATGCATGCTGTGATAAGTTTGCAGCCTCCCCGAGGGAAAGCCAGCTGTTGCTGGCACACGGGACGTGATGTCGTCCTTGTACTTCCTCTGCAAAAGTGACTGCACTGCCGCTGGCCAGCACTGTTGTTGGAGGCCCCCTGTCTCCCCCGGAGAGGGAGCAGCGCCCTCTGCTGCCTAGAAAGATGAAAAAGCTTACAGCACCTGGTATTCCCAGGCGGTCTCCCATCCAAGTACTAACCAGGCCCGACCCTGCTTAGCTTCCGAGATCGGACGAGATCGGGCGTGTTCAGAGTGGTATGGCCGTAAGCAATTGAGGCGGCGGCGGCAGGGAGGCCTTTTATACACGGCTTAGCCTGTGCCTACTGCAGGGCCCTTTGAAAACCGGCCACCAAATGGGCCTATTTCTCTGCCCTCTATTATCATTGACGCCCTCAGCCGTTGTGCTCACCGGGAGCAAGGCCGCAGTCTTTTCTCTCCCCTACATTTGCGCTGTTCAGCGACGGCAGGGACACAAATGCATGCTGTGATAAGTTTGCAGCCTCCCCGAGGGAAAGCCAGCTGTTGCTGGCACACGGGACGTGATGTCGTCCTTGTACTTCCTCTGCAAAAGTGACTGCACTGCCGCTGGCCAGCACTGTTGTTGGAGGCCCCCTGTCTCCCCCGGAGAGGGAGCAGCGCCCTCTGCTGCCTAGAAAGATGAAAAAGCTTACAGCACCTGGTATTCCCAGGCGGTCTCCCATCCAAGTACTAACCAGGCCCGACCCTGCTTAGCTTCCGAGATCGGACGAGATCGGGCGTGTTCAGAGTGGTATGGCCGTAAGCAATTGAGGCGGCGGCGGCAGGGAGGCCTTTTATACACGGCTTAGCCTGTGCCTACTGCAGGGCCCTTTGAAAACCGGCCACCAAATGGGCCTATTTCTCTGCCCTCTATTATCATTGACGCCCTCAGCCGTTGTGCTCACCGGGAGCAAGGCCGCAGTCTTTTCTCTCCCCTACATTTGCGCTGTTCAGCGACGGCAGGGACACAAATGCATGCTGTGATAAGTTTGCAGCCTCCCCGAGGGAAAGCCAGCTGTTGCTGGCACACGGGACGTGATGTCGTCCTTGTACTTCCTCTGCAAAAGTGACTGCACTGCCGCTGGCCAGCACTGTTGTTGGAGGCCCCCTGTCTCCCCCGGAGAGGGAGCAGCGCCCTCTGCTGCCTAGAAAGATGAAAAAGCTTACAGCACCTGGTATTCCCAGGCGGTCTCCCATCCAAGTACTAACCAGGCCCGACCCTGCTTAGCTTCCGAGATCGGACGAGATCGGGCGTGTTCAGAGTGGTATGGCCGTAAGCAATTGAGGCGGCGGCGGCAGGGAGGCCTTTTATACACGGCTTAGCCTGTGCCTACTGCAGGGCCCTTTGAAAACCGGCCACCAAATGGGCCTATTTCTCTGCCCTCTATTATCATTGACGCCCTCAGCCGTTGTGCTCACCGGGAGCAAGGCCGCAGTCTTTTCTCTCCCCTACATTTGCGCTGTTCAGCGACGGCAGGGACACAAATGCATGCTGTGATAAGTTTGCAGCCTCCCCGAGGGAAAGCCAGCTGTTGCTGGCACACGGGACGTGATGTCGTCCTTGTACTTCCTCTGCAAAAGTGACTGCACTGCCGCTGGCCAGCACTGTTGTTGGAGGCCCCCTGTCTCCCCCGGAGAGGGAGCAGCGCCCTCTGCTGCCTAGAAAGATGAAAAAGCTTACAGCACCTGGTATTCCCAGGCGGTCTCCCATCCAAGTATGAACCAGGCCCGACCCTGCTTAGCTTCCGAGATCGGACGAGATCGGGCGTGTTCAGAGTGGTATGGCCGTAAGCAATTGAGGCGGCGGCGGCAGGGAGGCCTTTTATACACGGCTTAGCCTGTGCCTACTGCAGGGCCCTTTGAAAACCGGCCACCAAATGGGCCTATTTCTCTGCCCTCTATTATCATTGACGCCCTCAGCCGTTGTGCTCACCGGGAGCAAGGCCGCAGTCTTTTCTCTCCCCTACATTTGCGCTGTTCAGCGACGGCAGGGACACAAATGCATGCTGTGATAAGTTTGCAGCCTCCCCGAGGGAAAGCCAGCTGTTGCTGGCACACGGGACGTGATGTCGTCCTTGTACTTCCTCTGCAAAAGTGACTGCACTGCCGCTGGCCAGCACTGTTGTTGGAGGCCCCCTGTCTCCCCCGGAGAGGGAGCAGCGCCCTCTGCTGCCTAGAAAGATGAAAAAGCTTACAGCACCTGGTATTCCCAGGCGGTCTCCCATCCAAGTACTAACCAGGCCCGATCCTGCTTAGCTTCCGAGATCGGACGAGATCGGGCGTGTTCAGAGTGGTATGGCCGTAAGCAATTGAGGCGGCGGCGGCAGGGAGGCCTTTTATACACGGCTTAGCCTGTGCCTACTGCAGGGCCCTTTGAAAACCGGCCACCAAATGGGCCTATTTCTCTGCCCTCTATTATCATTGACGCCCTCAGCCGTTGTGCTCACCGGGAGCAAGGCCGCAGTCTTTTCTCTCCCCTACATTTGCGCTGTTCAGCGACGGCAGGGACACAAATGCATGCTGTGATAAGTTTGCAGCCTCCCCGAGGGAAAGCCAGCTGTTGCTGGCACACGGGACGTGATGTCGTCCTTGTACTTCCTCTGCAAAAGTGACTGCACTGCCGCTGGCCAGCACTGTTGTTGGAGGCCCCCTGTCTCCCCCGGAGAGGGAGCAGCGCCCTCTGCTGCCTAGAAAGATGAAAAAGCTTACAGCACCTGGTATTCCCAGGCGGTCTCCCATCCAAGTACTAACCAGGCCCGACCCTGCTTAGCTTCCGAGATCGGACGAGATCGGGCGTGTTCAGAGTGGTATGGCCGTAAGCAATTGAGGCGGCGGCGGCAGGGAGGCCTTTTATACACGGCTTAGCCTGTGCCTACTGCAGGGCCCTTTGAAAACCGGCCACCAAATGGGCCTATTTCTCTGCCCTCTATTATCATTGACGCCCTCAGCCGTTGTGCTCACCGGGAGCAAGGCCGCAGTCTTTTCTCTCCCCTACATTTGCGCTGTTCAGCGACGGCAGGGACACAAATGCATGCTGTGATAAGTTTGCAGCCTCCCCGAGGGAAAGCCAGCTGTTGCTGGCACACGGGACGTGATGTCGTCCTTGTACTTCCTCTGCAAAAGTGACTGCACTGCCGCTGGCCAGCACTGTTGTTGGAGGCCCCCTGTCTCCCCCGGAGAGGGAGCAGCGCCCTCTGCTGCCTAGAAAGATGAAAAAGCTTACAGCACCTGGTATTCCCAGGCGGTCTCCCATCCAAGTACTAACCAGGCCCGACCCTGCTTAGCTTCCGAGATCGGACGAGATCGGGCGTGTTCAGAGTGGTATGGCCGTAAGCAATTGAGGCGGCGGCGGCAGGGAGGCCTTTTATACACGGCTTAGCCTGTGCCTACTGCAGGGCCCTTTGAAAACCGGCCACCAAATGGGCCTATTTCTCTGCCCTCTATTATCATTGACGCCCTCAGCCGTTGTGCTCACCGGGAGCAAGGCCGCAGTCTTTTCTCTCCCCTACATTTGCGCTGTTCAGCGACGGCAGGGACACAAATGCATGCTGTGATAAGTTTGCAGCCTCCCCGAGGGAAAGCCAGCTGTTGCTGGCACACGGGACGTGATGTCGTCCTTGTACTTCCTCTGCAAAAGTGACTGCACTGCCGCTGGCCAGCACTGTTGTTGGAGGCCCCCTGTCTCCCCCGGAGAGGGAGCAGCGCCCTCTGCTGCCTAGAAAGATGAAAAAGCTTACAGCACCTGGTATTCCCAGGCGGTCTCCCATCCAAGTACTAACCAGGCCCGACCCTGCTTAGCTTCCGAGATCGGACGAGATCGGGCGTGTTCAGAGTGGTATGGCCGTAAGCAATTGAGGCGGCGGCGGCAGGGAGGCCTTTTATACACGGCTTAGCCTGTGCCTACTGCAGGGCCCTTTGAAAACCGGCCACCAAATGGGCCTATTTCTCTGCCCTCTATTATCATTGACGCCCTCAGCCGTTGTGCTCACCGGGAGCAAGGCCGCAGTCTTTTCTCTCCCCTACATTTGCGCTGTTCAGCGACGGCAGGGACACAAATGCATGCTGTGATAAGTTTGCAGCCTCCCCGAGGGAAAGCCAGCTGTTGCTGGCACACGGGACGTGATGTCGTCCTTGTACTTCCTCTGCAAAAGTGACTGCACTGCCGCTGGCCAGCACTGTTGTTGGAGGCCCCCTGTCTCCCCCGGAGAGGGAGCAGCGCCCTCTGCTGCCTAGAAAGATGAAAAAGCTTACAGCACCTGGTATTCCCAGGCGGTCTCCCATCCAAGTACTAACCAGGCCCGACCCTGCTTAGCTTCCGAGATCGGACGAGATCGGGCGTGTTCAGAGTGGTATGGCCGTAAGCAATTGAGGCGGCGGCGGCAGGGAGGCCTTTTATACACGGCTTAGCCTGTGCCTACTGCAGGGCCCTTTGAAAACCGGCCACCAAATGGGCCTATTTCTCTGCCCTCTATTATCATTGACGCCCTCAGCCGTTGTGCTCACCGGGAGCAAGGCCGCAGTCTTTTCTCTCCCCTACATTTGCGCTGTTCAGCGACGGCAGGGACACAAATGCATGCTGTGATAAGTTTGCAGCCTCCCCGAGGGAAAGCCAGCTGTTGCTGGCACACGGGACGTGATGTCGTCCTTGTACTTCCTCTGCAAAAGTGACTGCACTGCCGCTGGCCAGCACTGTTGTTGGAGGCCCCCTGTCTCCCCCGGAGAGGGAGCAGCGCCCTCTGCTGCCTAGAAAGATGAAAAAGCTTACAGCACCTGGTATTCCCAGGCGGTCTCCCATCCAAGTACTAACCAGGCCCGATCCTGCTTAGCTTCCGAGATCGGACGAGATCGGGCGTGTTCAGAGTGGTATGGCCGTAAGCAATTGAGGCGGCGGCGGCAGGGAGGCCTTTTATACACGGCTTAGCCTGTGCCTACTGCAGGGCCCTTTGAAAACCGGCCACCAAATGGGCCTATTTCTCTGCCCTCTATTATCATTGACGCCCTCAGCCGTTGTGCTCACCGGGAGCAAGGCCGCAGTCTTTTCTCTCCCCTACATTTGCGCTGTTCAGCGACGGCAGGGACACAAATGCATGCTGTGATAAGTTTGCAGCCTCCCCGAGGGAAAGCCAGCTGTTGCTGGCACACGGGACGTGATGTCGTCCTTGTACTTCCTCTGCAAAAGTGACTGCACTGCCGCTGGCCAGCACTGTTGTTGGAGGCCCCCTGTCTCCCCCGGAGAGGGAGCAGCGCCCTCTGCTGCCTAGAAAGATGAAAAAGCTTACAGCACCTGGTATTCCCAGGCGGTCTCCCATCCAAGTACTAACCAGGCCCGACCCTGCTTAGCTTCCGAGATCGGACGAGATCGGGCGTGTTCAGAGTGGTATGGCCGTAAGCAATTGAGGCGGCGGCGGCAGGGAGGCCTTTTATACACGGCTTAGCCTGTGCCTACTGCAGGGCCCTTTGAAAACCGGCCACCAAATGGGCCTATTTCTCTGCCCTCTATTATCATTGACGCCCTCAGCCGTTGTGCTCACCGGGAGCAAGGCCGCAGTCTTTTCTCTCCCCTACATTTGCGCTGTTCAGCGACGGCAGGGACACAAATGCATGCTGTGATAAGTTTGCAGCCTCCCCGAGGGAAAGCCAGCTGTTGCTGGCACACGGGACGTGATGTCGTCCTTGTACTTCCTCTGCAAAAGTGACTGCACTGCCGCTGGCCAGCACTGTTGTTGGAGGCCCCCTGTCTCCCCCGGAGAGGGAGCAGCGCCCTCTGCTGCCTAGAAAGATGAAAAAGCTTACAGCACCTGGTATTCCCAGGCGGTCTCCCATCCAAGTATTAACCAGGCCCGACCCTGCTTAGCTTCCGAGATCGGACGAGATCGGGCGTGTTCAGAGTGGTATGGCCGTAAGCAATTGAGGCGGCGGCGGCAGGGAGGCCTTTTATACACGGCTTAGCCTGTGCCTACTGCAGGGCCCTTTGAAAACCGGCCACCAAATGGGCCTATTTCTCTGCCCTCTATTATCATTGACGCCCTCAGCCGTTGTACTCACCGGGAGCAAGGCCGCAGTCTTTTCTCTCCCCTACATTTGCGCTGTTCAGCGACGGCAGGGACACAAATGCATGCTGTGATAAGTTTGCAGCCTCCCCGAGGGAAAGCCAGCTGTTGCTGGCACACGGGACGTGATGTCGTCCTTGTACTTCCTCTGCAAAAGTGACTGCACTGCCGCTGGCCAGCACTGTTGTTCGAGGCCCCCTGTCTCCCCCGGAGAGGGAGCAGCGCCCTCTGCTGCCTAGAAAGATGAGAAAGCTTACAGCACCTGGTATTCCCAGGCGGTCTCCCATCCAAGTACTAACCAGGCCCGACCCTGCTTAGCTTCCGAGATCGGACGTGTTCAGAGTGGTATGGCCGTAAGCAATTGAGGCGGCGGCGGCAGGGAGGCCTTTTATACACGGCTTAGCCTGTGCCTACTGCAGGGCCCTTTGAAAACCGGCCACCAAATGGGCCTATTTCTCTGCCCTCTATTATCATTGACGCCCTCAGCCGTTGTGCTCACCGGGAGCAAGGCCGCAGTCTTTTCTCTCCCCTACATTTGCGCTGTTCAGCGACGGCAGGGACACAAATGCATGCTGTGATAAGTTTGCAGCCTCCCCGAGGGAAAGCCAGCTGTTGCTGGCACACGGGACGTGATGTCGTCCTTGTACTTCCTCTGCAAAAGTGACTGCACTGCCGCTGGCCAGCACTGTTGTTGGAGGCCCCCTGTCTCCCCCGGAGAGGGAGCAGCGCCCTCTGCTGCCTAGAAAGATGAAAAAGCTTACAGCACCTGGTATTCCCAGGCGGTCTCCCATCCAAGTACTAACCAGGCCCGACCCTGCTTAGCTTCCGAGATCGGACGAGATCGGGCGTGTTCAGAGTGGTATGGCCGTAAGCAATTGAGGCGGCGGCGGCAGGGAGGCCTTTTATACACGGCTTAGCCTGTGCCTACTGCAGGGCCCTTTGAAAACCGGCCACCAAATGGGCCTATTTCTCTGCCCTCTATTATCATTGACGCCCTCAGCCGTTGTGCTCACCGGGAGCAAGGCCGCAGTCTTTTCTCTCCCCTACATTTGCGCTGTTCAGCGACGGCAGGGACACAAATGCATGCTGTGATAAGTTTGCAGCCTCCCCGAGGGAAAGCCAGCTGTTGCTGGCACACGGGACGTGATGTCGTCCTTGTACTTCCTCTGCAAAAGTGACTGCACTGCCGCTGGCCAGCACTGTTGTTGGAGGCCCCCTGTCTCCCCCGGAGAGGGAGCAGCGCCCTCTGCTGCCTAGAAAGATGAAAAAGCTTACAGCACCTGGTATTCCCAGGCGGTCTCCCATCCAAGTATTAACCAGGCCCGACCCTGCTTAGCTTCCGAGATCGGACGAGATCGGGCGTGTTCAGAGTGGTATGGCCGTAAGCAATTGAGGCGGCGGCGGCAGGGAGGCCTTTTATACACGGCTTAGCCTGTGCCTACTGCAGGGCCCTTTGAAAACCGGCCACCAAATGGGCCTATTTCTCTGCCCTCTATTATCATTGACGCCCTCAGCCGTTGTGCTCACCGGGAGCAAGGCCGCAGTCTTTTCTCTCCCCTACATTTGCGCTGTTCAGCGACGGCAGGGACACAAATGCATGCTGTGATAAGTTTGCAGCCTCCCCGAGGGAAAGCCAGCTGTTGCTGGCACACGGGACGTGATGTCGTCCTTGTACTTCCTCTGCAAAAGTGACTGCACTGCCGCTGGCCAGCACTGTTGTTCGAGGCCCCCTGTCTCCCCCGGAGAGGGAGCAGCGCCCTCTGCTGCCTAGAAAGATGAGAAAGCTTACAGCACCTGGTATTCCCAGGCGGTCTCCCATCCAAGTACTAACCAGGCCCGACCCTGCTTAGCTTCCGAGATCGGTCGAGATCGGGCATGTTCAGAGTGGTATGGCCGTAAGCAATTGAGGCGGCGGCGGCAGGGAGGCCTTTTATACACGGCTTAGCCTGTGCCTACTGCAGGGCCCTTTGAAAACCGGCCACCAAATGGGCCTATTTCTCTGCCCTCTATTATCATTGACGCCCTCAGCCGTTGTGCTCACCGGGAGCAAGGCCGCAGTCTTTTCTCTCCCCTACATTTGCGCTGTTCAGCGACGGCAGGGACACAAATGCATGCTGTGATAAGTTTGCAGCCTCCCCGAGGGAAAGCCAGCTGTTGCTGGCACACGGGACGTGATGTCGTCCTTGTACTTCCTCTGCAAAAGTGACTGCACTGCCGCTGGCCAGCACTGTTGTTGGAGGCCCCCTGTCTCCCCCGGAGAGGGAGCAGCGCCCTCTGCTGCCTAGAAAGATGAAAAAGCTTACAGCACCTGGTATTCCCAGGCGGTCTCCCATCCAAGTACTAACCAGGCCCGACCCTGCTTAGCTTCCGAGATCGGACGAGATCGGGCGCGTTCAGAGTGGTATGGCCGTAAGCAATTGAGGCGGCGGCGGCAGGGAGGCCTTTTATACACGGCTTAGCCTGTGCCTACTGCAGGGCCCTTTGAAAACCGGCCACCAAATGGGCCTATTTCTCTGCCCTCTATTATCATTGACGCCCTCAGCCGTTGTGCTCACCGGGAGCAAGGCCGCAGTCTTTTCTCTCCCCTACATTTGCGCTGTTCAGCGACGGCAGGGACACAAATGCATGCTGTGATAAGTTTGCAGCCTCCCCGAGGGAAAGCCAGCTGTTGCTGGCACACGGGACGTGATGTCGTCCTTGTACTTCCTCTGCAAAAGTGACTGCACTGCCGCTGGCCAGCACTGTTGTTGGAGGCCCCCTGTCTCCCCCGGAGAGGGAGCAGCGCCCTCTGCTGCCTAGAAAGATGAAAAAGCTTACAGCACCTGGTATTCCCAGGCGGTCTCCCATCCAAGTACTAACCAGGCCCGACCCTGCTTAGCTTCCGAGATCGGACGAGATCGGGCGTGTTCAGAGTGGTATGGCCGTAAGCAATTGAGGCGGCGGCGGCAGGGAGGCCTTTTATACACGGCTTAGCCTGTGCCTACTGCAGGGCCCTTTGAAAACCGGCCACCAAATGGGCCTATTTCTCTGCCCTCTATTATCATTGACGCCCTCAGCCGTTGTGCTCACCGGGAGCAAGGCCGCAGTCTTTTCTCTCCCCTACATTTGCGCTGTTCAGCGACGGCAGGGACACAAATGCATGCTGTGATAAGTTTGCAGCCTCCCCGAGGGAAAGCCAGCTGTTGCTGGCACACGGGACGTGATGTCGTCCTTGTACTTCCTCTGCAAAAGTGACTGCACTGCCGCTGGCCAGCACTGTTGTTGGAGGCCCCCTGTCTCCCCCGGAGAGGGAGCAGCGCCCTCTGCTGCCTAGAAAGATGAAAAAGCTTACAGCACCTGGTATTCCCAGGCGGTCTCCCATCCAAGTACTAACCAGGCCCGACCCTGCTTAGCTTCCGAGATCGGACGAGATCGGGCGTGTTCAGAGTGGTATGGCCGTAAGCAATTGAGGCGGCGGCGGCAGGGAGGCCTTTTATACACGGCTTAGCCTGTGCCTACTGCAGGGCCCTTTGAAAACCGGCCACCAAATGGGCCTATTTCTCTGCCCTCTATTATCATTGACGCCCTCAGCCGTTGTGCTCACCGGGAGCAAGGCCGCAGTCTTTTCTCTCCCCTACATTTGCGCTGTTCAGCGACGGCAGGGACACAAATGCATGCTGTGATAAGTTTGCAGCCTCCCCGAGGGAAAGCCAGCTGTTGCTGGCACACGGGACGTGATGTCGTCCTTGTACTTCCTCTGCAAAAGTGACTGCACTGCCGCTGGCCAGCACTGTTGTTGGAGGCCCCCTGTCTCCCCCGGAGAGGGAGCAGCGCCCTCTGCTGCCTAGAAAGATGAAAAAGCTTACAGCACCTGGTATTCCCAGGCGGTCTCCCATCCAAGTACTAACCAGGCCCGACCCTGCTTAGCTTCCGAGATCGGACGAGATCGGGCGTGTTCAGAGTGGTATGGCCGTAAGCAATTGAGGCGGCGGCGGCAGGGAGGCCTTTTATACACGGCTTAGCCTGTGCCTACTGCAGGGCCCTTTGAAAACCGGCCACCAAATGGGCCTATTTCTCTGCCCTCTATTATCATTGACGCCCTCAGCCGTTGTGCTCACCGGGAGCAAGGCCGCAGTCTTTTCTCTCCCCTACATTTGCGCTGTTCAGCGACGTCAGGGACACAAATGCATGCTGTGATAAGTTTGCAGCCTCCCCGAGGGAAAGCCAGCTGTTGCTGGCACACGGGACGTGATGTCGTTCTTGTACTTCCTCTGCAAAAGTGACTGCACTGCCGCTGGCCAGCACTGTTGTTGGAGGCCCCCTGTCTCCCCCGGAGAGGGAGCAGCGCCCTCTGCTGCCTAGAAAGATGAAAAAGCTTACAGCACCTGGTATTCCCAGGCGGTCTCCCATCCAAGTACTAACCAGGCCCGACCCTGCTTAGCTTCCGAGATCGGACGAGATCGGGCGTGTTCAGAGTGGTATGGCCGTAAGCAATTGAGGCGGCGGCGGCAGGGAGGCCTTTTATACACGGCTTAGCCTGTGCCTACTGCAGGGCCCTTTGAAAACCGGCCACCAAATGGGCCTATTTCTCTGCCCTCTATTATCATTGACGCCCTCAGCCGTTGTGCTCACCGGGAGCAAGGCCGCAGTCTTTTCTCTCCCCTACATTTGCGCTGTTCAGCGACGGCAGGGACACAAATGCATGCTGTGATAAGTTTGCAGCCTCCCCGAGGGAAAGCCAGCTGTTGCTGGCACACGGGACGTGATGTCGTCCTTGTACTTCCTCTGCAAAAGTGACTGCACTGCCGCTGGCCAGCACTGTTGTTCGAGGCCCCCTGTCTCCCCCGGAGAGGGAGCAGCGCCCTCTGCTGCCTAGAAAGATGAAAAAGCTTACAGCACCTGGTATTCCCAGGCGGTCTCCCATCCAAGTACTAACCAGGCCCGACCCTGCTTAGCTTCCGAGATCGGACGAGATCGGGCGTGTTCAGAGTGGTATGGCCGTAAGCAATTGAGGCGGCGGCGGCAGGGAGGCCTTTTATACACGGCTTAGCCTGTGCCTACTGCAGGGCCCTTTGAAAACCGGCCACCAAATGGGCCTATTTCTCTGCCCTCTATTATCATTGACGCCCTCAGCCGTTGTGCTCACCGGGAGCAAGGCCGCAGTCTTTTCTCTCCCCTACATTTGCGCTGTTCAGCGACGGCAGGGACACAAATGCATGCTGTGATAAGTTTGCAGCCTCCCCGAGGGAAAGCCAGCTGTTGCTGGCACACGGGACGTGATGTCGTCCTTGTACTTCCTCTGCAAAAGTGACTGCACTGCCGCTGGCCAGCACTGTTGTTGGAGGCCCCCTGTCTCCCCCGGAGAGGGAGCAGCGCCCTCTGCTGCCTAGAAAGATGAAAAAGCTTACAGCACCTGGTATTCCCAGGCGGTCTCCCATCCAAGTACTAACCAGGCCCGACCCTGCTTAGCTTCCGAGATCGGACGAGATCGGGCGTGTTCAGAGTGGTATGGCCGTAAGCAATTGAGGCGGCGGCGGCAGGGAGGCCTTTTATACACGGCTTAGCCTGTGCCTACTGCAGGGCCCTTTGAAAACCGGCCACCAAATGGGCCTATTTCTCTGCCCTCTATTATCATTGACGCCCTCAGCCGTTGTGCTCACCGGGAGCAAGGCCGCAGTCTTTTCTCTCCCCTACATTTGCGCTGTTCAGCGACGGCAGGGACACAAATGCATGCTGTGATAAGTTTGCAGCCTCCCCGAGGGAAAGCCAGCTGTTGCTGGCACACGGGACGTGATGCCGTCCTTGTACTTCCTCTGCAAAAGTGACTGCACTGCCGCTGGCCAGCACTGTTGTTGGAGGCCCCCTGTCTCCCCCGGAGAGGGAGCAGCGCCCTCTGCTGCCTAGAAAGATGAAAAAGCTTACAGCACCTGGTATTCCCAGGCGGTCTCCCATCCAAGTACTAACCAGGCCCGACCCTGCTTAGCTTCCGAGATCGGACGAGATCGGGCGTGTTCAGAGTGGTATGGCCGTAAGCAATTGAGGCGGCGGCGGCAGGGAGGCCTTTTATACACGGCTTAGCCTGTGCCTACTGCAGGGCCCTTTGAAAACCGGCCACCAAATGGGCCTATTTCTCTGCCCTCTATTATCATTGACGCCCTCAGCCGTTGTGCTCACCGGGAGCAAGGCCGCAGTCTTTTCTCTCCCCTACATTTGCGCTGTTCAGCGACGGCAGGGACACAAATGCATGCTGTGATAAGTTTGCAGCCTCCCCGAGGGAAAGCCAGCTGTTGCTGGCACACGGGACGTGATGTCGTCCTTGTACTTCCTCTGCAAAAGTGACTGCACTGCCGCTGGCCAGCACTGTTGTTCGAGGCCCCCTGTCTCCCCCGGAGAGGGAGCAGCGCCCTCTGCTGCCTAGAAAGATGAAAAAGCTTACAGCACCTGGTATTCCCAGGCGGTCTCCCATCCAAGTACTAACCAGGCCCGACCCTGCTTAGCTTCCGAGATCGGACGAGATCGGGCGTGTTCAGAGTGGTATGGCCGTAAGCAATTGAGGCGGCGGCGGCAGGGAGGCCTTTTATACACGGCTTAGCCTGTGCCTACTGCAGGGCCCTTTGAAAACCGGCCACCAAATGGGCCTATTTCTCTGCCCTCTATTATCATTGACGCCCTCAGCCGTTGTGCTCACCGGGAGCAAGGCCGCAGTCTTTTCTCTCCCCTACATTTGCGCTGTTCAGCGACGGCAGGGACACAAATGCATGCTGTGATAAGTTTGCAGCCTCCCCGAGGGAAAGCCAGCTGTTGCTGGCACACGGGACGTGATGTCGTCCTTGTACTTCCTCTGCAAAAGTGACTGCACTGCCGCAGGCCAGCACTGTTGTTGGAGGCCCCCTGTCTCCCCCGGAGAGGGAGCAGCGCCCTCTGCTGCCTAGAAAGATGAAAAAGCTTACAGCACCTGGTACTCCCAGGCGGTCTCCCATCCAAGTACTAACCAGGCCCGACCCTGCTTAGCTTCCGAGATCGGACGAGATCGGGCGTGTTCAGAGTGGAATGGCCGTAAGCAATTGAGGCGGCGGCGGCAGGGAGGCCTTTTATACACGGCTTAGCCTGTGCCTACTGCAGGGCCCTTTGAAAACCGGCCACCAAATGGGCCTATTTCTCTGCCCTCTATTATCATTGACGCCCTCAGCCGTTGTGCTCACCGGGAGCAAGGCCGCAGTCTTTTCTCTCCCCTACATTTGCGCTGTTCAGCGACGGCAGGGACACAAATGCATGCTGTGATAAGTTTGCAGCCTCCCCGAGGGAAAGCCAGCTGTTGCTGGCACACGGGACGTGATGTCGTCCTTGTACTTCCTCTGCAAAAGTGACTGCACTGCCGCTGGCCAGCACTGTTGTTGGAGGCCCCCTGTCTCCCCCGGAGAGGGAGCAGCGCCCTCTGCTGCCTAGAAAGATGAAAAAGCTTACAGCACCTGGTATTCCCAGGCGGTCTCCCATCCAAGTACTAACCAGGCCCGACCCTGCTTAGCTTCCGAGATCGGACGAGATCGGGCGTGTTCAGAGTGGAATGGCCGTAAGCAATTGAGGCGGCGGCGGCAGGGAGGCCTTTTATACACGGCTTAGCCTGTGCCTACTGCAGGGCCCTTTGAAAACCGGCCACCAAATGGGCCTATTTCTCTGCCCTCTATTATCATTGACGCCCTCAGCCGTTGTGCTCACCGGGAGCAAGGCCGCAGTCTTTTCTCTCCCCTACATTTGCGCTGTTCAGCGACGGCAGGGACACAAATGCATGCTGTGATAAGTTTGCAGCCTCCCCGAGGGAAAGCCAGCTGTTGCTGGCACACGGGACGTGATGTCGTCCTTGTACTTCCTCTGCAAAAGTGACTGCACTGCCGCTGGCCAGCACTGTTGTTGGAGGCCCCCTGTCTCCCCCGGAGAGGGAGCAGCGCCCTCTGCTGCCTAGAAAGATGAAAAAGCTTACAGCACCTGGTATTCCCAGGCGGTCTCCCATCCAAGTACTAACCAGGCCCGACCCTGCTTAGCTTCCGAGATCGGGCATGTTCAGAGTGGTATGGCCGTAAGCAATTGAGGCGGCGGCAGGGAGGCCTTTTATACACGGCTTAGCCTGTGCCTACTGCAGGGCCCTTTGAAAACCGGCCACCAAATGGGCCTATTTCTCTGCCCTCTATTATCATTGACGCCCTCAGCCGTTGTGCTCACCGGGAGCAAGGCCGCAGTCTTTTCTCTCCCCTACATTTGCGCTGTTCAGCGACGGCAGGGACACAAATGCATGCTGTGATAAGTTTGCAGCCTCCCCGAGGGAAAGCCAGCTGTTGCTGGCACACGGGACGTGATGTCGTCCTTGTACTTCCTCTGCAAAAGTGACTGCACTGCCGCTGGCCAGCACTGTTGTTGGAGGCCCCCTGTCTCCCCCGGAGAGGGAGCAGCGCCCTCTGCTGCCTAGAAAGATGAAAAAGCTTACAGCACCTGGTATTCCCAGGCGGTCTCCCATCCAAGTACTAACCAGGCCCGACCCTGCTTAGCTTCCGAGATCGGACGAGATCGGGCGTGTTCAGAGTGGTATGGCCGTAAGCAATTGAGGCGGCGGCGGCAGGGAGGCCTTTTATACACGGCTTAGCCTGTGCCTACTGCAGGGCCCTTTGAAAAACGGCCACCAAATGGGCCTATTTCTCTGCCCTCTATTATCATTGACGCCCTCAGCCGTTGTGCTCACCGGGAGCAAGGCCGCAGTCTTTTCTCTCCCCTACATTTGCGCTGTTCAGCGACGGCAGGGACACAAATGCATGCTGTGATAAGTTTGCAGCCTCCCCGAGGGAAAGCCAGCTGTTGCTGGCACACGGGACGTGATGTCGTCCTTGTACTTCCTCTGCAAAAGTGACTGCACTGCCGCTGGCCAGCACTGTTGTTCGAGGCCCCCTGTCTCCCCCGGAGAGGGAGCAGCGCCCTCTGCTGCCTAGAAAGATGAAAAAGCTTACAGCACCTGGTATTCCCAGGCGGTCTCCCATCCAAGTACTAACCAGGCCCGACCCTGCTTAGCTTCCGAGATCGGACGAGATCGGGCGTGTTCAGAGTGGTATGGCCGTAAGCAATTGAGACGGCGGCAGGGAGGCCTTTTATACACGGCTTAGCCTGTGCCTACTGCAGGGCCTTTTGAAAACCGGCCACCAAATGGGCCTATTTCTCTGCCCTCTATTATCATTGACGCCCTCAGCCGTTGTGCTCACCGGGAGCAAGGCCGCAGTCTTTTCTCTCCCCTACATTTGCGCTGTTCAGCGACGGCAGGGACACAAATGCATGCTGTGATAAGTTTGCAGCCTCCCCGAGGGAAAGCCAGCTGTTGCTGGCACACGGGACGTGATGTCGTCCTTGTACTTCCTCTGCAAAAGTGACTGCACTGCCGCTGGCCAGCACTGTTGTTGGAGGCCCCCTGTCTCCCCCGGAGAGGGAGCAGCGCCCTCTGCTGCCTAGAAAGATGAAAAAGCTTACAGCACCTGGTATTCCCAGGCGGTCTCCCATCCAAGTACTAACCAGGCCCGACCCTGCTTAGCTTCCGAGATCGGACGAGATCGGGCGTGTTCAGAGTGGTATGGCCGTAAGCAATTGAGGCGGCGGCGGCAGGGAGGCCTTTTATACACGGCTTAGCCTGTGCCTACTGCAGGGCCTTTTGAAAACCGGCCACCAAATGGGCCTATTTCTCTGCCCTCTATTATCATTGACGCCCTCAGCCGTTGTGCTCACCGGGAGCAAGGCCGCAGTCTTTTCTCTCCCCTACATTTGCGCTGTTCAGCGACGGCAGGGACACAAATGCATGCTGTGATAAGTTTGCAGCCTCCCCGAGGGAAAGCCAGCTGTTGCTGGCACACGGGACGTGATGTCGTCCTTGTACTTCCTCTGCAAAAGTGACTGCACTGCCGCTGGCCAGCACTGTTGTTGGAGGCCCCCTGTCTCCCCCGGAGAGGGAGCAGCGCCCTCTGCTGCCTAGAAAGATGAAAAAGCTTACAGCACCTGGTATTCCCAGGCGGTCTCCCATCCAAGTACTAACCAGGCCCGACCCTGCTTAGCTTCCGAGATCGGACGAGATCGGGCGTGTTCAGAGTGGTATGGCCGTAAGCAATTGAGGCGGCGGCGGCAGGGAGGCCTTTTATACACGGCTTAGCCTGTGCCTACTGCAGGGCCCTTTGAAAACCGGCCACCAAATGGGCCTATTTCTCTGCCCTCTATTATCATTGACGCCCTCAGCCGTTGTGCTCACCGGGAGCAAGGCCGCAGTCTTTTCTCTCCCCTACATTTGCGCTGTTCAGCGACGGCAGGGACACAAATGCATGCTGTGATAAGTTTGCAGCCTCCCCGAGGGAAAGCCAGCTGTTGCTGGCACACGGGACGTGATGTCGTCCTTGTACTTCCTCTGCAAAAGTGACTGCACTGCCGCTGGCCAGCACTGTTGTTCGAGGCCCCCTGTCTCCCCCGGAGAGGGAGCAGCGCCCTCTGCTGCCTAGAAAGATGAAAACGCTTACAGCACCTGGTATTCCCAGGCGGTCTCCCATCCAAGTACTAACCAGGCCCGACCCTGCTTAGCTTCCGAGATCGGACGAGATCGGGCGTGTTCAGAGTGGTATGGCCGTAAGCAATTGAGGCGGCGGCGGCAGGGAGGCCTTTTATACACGGCTTAGCCTGTGCCTACTGCAGGGCCCTTTGAAAACCGGCCACCAAATGGGCCTATTTCTCTGCCCTCTATTATCATTGACGCCCTCAGCCGTTGTGCTCACCGGGAGCAAGGCCGCAGTCTTTTCTCTCCCCTACATTTGCGCTGTTCAGCGACGGCAGGGACACAAATGCATGCTGTGATAAGTTTGCAGCCTCCCCGAGGGAAAGCCAGCTGTTGCTGGCACACGGGACGTGATGTCGTCCTTGTACTTCCTCTGCAAAAGTGACTGCACTGCCGCTGGCCAGCACTGTTGTTGGAGGCCCCCTGTTTCCCCCGGAGAGGGAGCAGCGCCCTCTGCTGCCTAGAAAGATGAAAAAGCTTACAGCACCTGGTATTCCCAGGCGGTCTCCCATCCAAGTACTAACCAGGCCCGACCCTGCTTAGCTTCCGAGATCGGACGAGATCGGGCGTGTTCAGAGTGGTATGGCCGTAAGCAATTGAGGCGGCGGCGGCAGGGAGGCCTTTTATACACGGCTTAGCCTGTGCCTACTGCAGGGCCCTTTGAAAACCGGCCACCAAATGGGCCTATTTCTCTGCCCTCTATTATCATTGACGCCCTCAGCCGTTGTGCTCACCGGGAGCAAGGCCGCAGTCTTTTCTCTCCCCTACATTTGCGCTGTTCAGCGACGGCAGGGACACAAATGCATGCTGTGATAAGTTTGCAGCCTCCCCGAGGGAAAGCCAGCTGTTGCTGGCACACGGGACGTGATGTCGTCCTTGTACTTCCTCTGCAAAAGTGACTGCACTGCCGCTGGCCAGCACTGTTGTTGGAGGCCCCCTGTCTCCCCCGGAGAGGGAGCAGCGCCCTCTGCTGCCTAGAAAGATGAAAAAGCTTACAGCACCTGGTATTCCCAGGCGGTCTCCCATCCAAGTACTAACCAGGCCCGACCCTGCTTAGCTTCCGAGATCGGACGAGATCGGGCGTGTTCAGAGTGGTATGGCCGTACGCAATTGAGGCGGCGGCAGGGAGGCCTTTTATACACGGCTTAGCCTGTGCCTACTGCAGGGCCCTTTGAAAAGCGGCCACCAAATGGGCCTATTTCTCTGCCCTCTATTATCATTGACGCCCTCAGCCGTTGTGCTCACCGGGAGCAAGGCAGCAGTCTTTTCTCTCCCCTACATTTGCGCTGTTCAGCGACGGCAGGGACACAAATGCATGCTGTGATAAGTTTGCAGCCTCCCCGAGGGAAAGCCAGCTGTTGCTGGCACACGGGACGTGATGTCGTCCTTGTACTTCCTCTGCAAAAGTGACTGCACTGCCGCTGGCCAGCACTGTTGTTGGAGGCCCCCTGTCTCCCCCGGAGAGGGAGCAGCGCCCTCTGCTGCCTAGAAAGATGAAAAAGCTTACAGCACCTGGTATTCCCAGGCGGTCTCCCATCCAAGTACTAACCAGGCCCGACCCTGCTTAGCTTCCGAGATCGGACGAGATCGGGCGTGTTCAGAGTGGTATGGCCGTAAGCAATTGAGGTGGCGGCAGGGAGGCCTTTTATACACGGCTTAGCCTGTGCCTACTGCAGGGCCCTTTGAAAACCGGCCACCAAATGGGCCTATTTCTCTGCCCTCTATTATCATTGACGCCCTCAGCCGTTGTGCTCACCGGGAGCAAGGCCGCAGTCTTTTCTCTCCCCTACATTTGCGCTGTTCAGCGACGGCAGGGACACAAATGCATGCTGTGATAAGTTTGCAGCCTCCCCGAGGGAAAGCCAGCTGTTGCTGGCACACGGGACGTGATGTCGTCCTTGTACTTCCTCTGCAAAAGTGACTGCACTGCCGCTGGCCAGCACTGTTGTTCGAGGCCCCCTGTCTCCCCCGGAGAGGGAGCAGCGCCCTCTGCTGCCTAGAAAGATGAAAAAGCTTACAGCACCTGGTATTCCCAGGCGGTCTCCCATCCAAGTACTAACCAGGCCCGACCCTGCTTAGCTTCCGAGATCGGACGAGATCGGGCGTGTTCAGAGTGGTATGGCCGTAAGCAATTGAGGCTGCGGCAGGGAGGCCTTTTATACACGGCTTAGCCTGTGCCTACTGCAGGGCCCTTTGAAAAGCGGCCACCAAATGGGCCTATTTCTCTGCCCTCTATTATCATTGACGCCCTCAGCCGTTGTGCTCACCGGGAGCAAGGCCGCAGTCTTTTCTCTCCCCTACATTTGCGCTGTTCAGCGACGGCAGGGACACAAATGCATGCTGTGATAAGTTTGCAGCCTTCCCGAGGGAAAGCCAGCTGTTGCTGGCACACGGGACGTGATGTCGTCCTTGTACTTCCTCTGCAAAAGTGACTGCACTGCCGCTGGCCAGCACTGTTGTTCGAGGCCCCCTGTCTCTCCCGGAGAGGGAGCAGCGCCCTCTGCTGCCTAGAAAGATGAAAAAGCTTACAGCACCTGGTATTCCCAGGCGGTCTCGCATCCAAGTACTAACCAGGCCCGACCCTGCTTAGCTTCCGAGATCGGACGAGATCGGGCGTGTTCAGAGTGGTATGGCCGTAAGCAATTGAGGCGGCGGCAGGGAGGCCTTTTATACACGGCTTAGCCTGTGCCTACTGCAGGGCCCTTTGAAAACCGGCCACCAAATGGGCCTATTTCTCTGCCCTCTATTATCATTGACGCCCTCAGCCGTTGTGCTCACCGGGAGCAAGGCCGCAGTCTTTTCTCTCCCCTACATTTGCGCTGTTCAGCGACGGCAGGGACACAAATGCATGCTGTGATAAGTTTGCAGCCTCCCCGAGGGAAAGCCAGCTGTTGCTGGCACACGGGACGTGATGTCGTCCTTGTACTTCCTCTGCAAAAGTGACTGCACTGCCGCTGGCCAGCACTGTTGTTGGAGGCTCCCTGTCTCCCCCGGAGAGGGAGCAGCGCCCTCTGCTGCCTAGAAAGATGAAAAAGCTTACAGCACCTGGTATTCCCAGGCGGTCTCCCATCCAAGTACTAACCAGGCCCGACCCTGCTTAGCTTCCGAGATCGGACGAGATCGGGCGTGTTCAGAGTGGTATGGCCGTAAGCAATTGAGGCGGCGGCAGGGAGGCCTTTTATACACGGCTTAGCCTGTGCCTACTGCAGGGCCCTTTGAAAACCGGCCACCAAATGGGCCTATTTCTCTGCCCTCTATTACCATTGACGCCCTCAGCCGTTGTGCTCACCGGGAGCAAGGCCGCAGTCTTTTCTCTCCCCTACATTTGCGCTGTTCAGCGACGGCAGGGACACAAATGCATGCTGTGATAAGTTTGCAGCCTCCCCGAGGGAAAGCCAGCTGTTGCTGGCACACGGGACGTGATGTCGTCCTTGTACTTCCTCTGCAAAAGTGACTGCACTGCCGCTGGCCAGCACTGTTGTTGGAGGCCCCCTGTCTCCCCCGGAGAGGGAGCAGCGCCCTCTGCTGCCTAGAAAGATGAAAAAGCTTACAGCACCTGGTATTCCCAGGCGGTCTCCCATCCAAGTACTAACCAGGCCCGACCCTGCTTAGCTTCCGAGATCGGACGAGATCGGGCGTGTTCAGAGTGGTATGGCCGTAAGCAATTGAGGCGGCGGCAGGGAGGCCTTTTATACACGGCTTAGCCTGTGCCTACTGCAGGGCCCTTTGAAAACCGGCCACCAAATGGGCCTATTTCTCTGCCCTCTATTATCATTGACGCCCTCAGCCGTTGTGCTCACCGGGAGCAAGGCCGCAGTCTTTTCT